>NC_092340.1:80995267-81300714 GCF_046630445.1 Rutidosis leptorrhynchoides | reverse complement strand
TAGCTTCGTGTTGCCCTTTTCTCCGTACACCATTAAGGGTTTTCCTTTTTCTCGTATAATGCGAATTGCATTTTTGTAATAAACGATCTCTGCTTTCACTTCTTTCAACCAGTCCATACCGATTATCACATCAAAAATCCCTAACTCTACTGGTATCAAATCAATCTTAAATGTTTCGCTAACCAGTTTAATTTCTCGATTCCGACATATATTATCTGCTGAAATTAATTTACCATTTGCTAATTCGAGTAAAAATTTACTATCCAAAGGCGTCAATGGACAACTTAATTTAGCACAAAAATCTCTACTCATATAGCTTCTATCCGCACCCGAATCAAATAAAATGTAAGCAGATTTATTGTCAATAAGAAACGTACCCGTAACAAGCTCCGGGTCTTCCTGTGCCTCTGCCGCATTAATATTGAAAACTCTTCCACGGCCTTGTCCATTCGTGTTCTCCTGGTTCAGGAAATTTCTAATAATGTGGCCCGGTTTTCCACATTTATAACAAACTACATTGGCATAACTTGCTCCAACACTACTTGCTCCGCCATTACTCGTTCCGACACCATTTGTTCCTTTCGTTCTATTAACCCCTGGTCCGTAGACCTCACACTTCACCGCGCTATGACCATTTCTTTTACACTTGTTGCAAAATTTGGTGCAGAACCCCGAGTGATACTTTTCACACCTTTGGCATAGCTGCTTCTGATTGTTGTTGTTGTTGTTGCGGTTATTATTGTTGTTGGGATGATTGTTGTAGTTGCTATTGTTGTTGTTGTTGTTGTTGTTGTTGTTGTTGTTGTTGTTGTTGTTGTTGGGCCGTTTGTTGTAGTTGCGATTGATGTTGCGATTGTTGGGATAATTGTTGCGATTATTGTTGTAATTGCTGCTGTTGTTGTATTGGTGATTCTTATCACCGTTTTCCTCCCACTTTCTTTTGACTTGCTTCACATTGGCCTCATCAGCAGTCTGTTCTTTAATTCTTTCTTCAATCCGGTTCACTAGTTTGTGAGCCATTCTACATGCCTGTTGTATGGAGGCGGGCTCGTGTGAACTTATATCTTCTTGGATTCTTTCCGGTAATCCTTCACAAACGCGTCGATCTTCTCTTCCTCATCTTCGAATGCTCCCGGACACAATAGGCACAATTCTGTGAATCGTCTTTCGTACGTGGTAATATCAAATCCTTGGGTTCGTAACCCTCTAAGTTCTGTCTTGAGCTTATTGACCTCGGTTCTGGGACGGTACTTCTCGTTCATCAAGTGCTTGAATGCTGACCACGGTAGTGCGTACGCATCGTCTTGTCCCACTTGCTCTAGATAGGTATTCCACCATGTTAACGCAGAATCTGTGAAGGTATGCGTAGCGTACTTCACTTTGTCCTCTTCAGTACACTTACTTATGGCAAACACCGATTCGACCTTCTCGGTCCACCGTTTCAATCCGATCGGTCCTTCGGTTCCATCAAATTCCAAAGGTTTGCAGGCAGTGAATTCTTTGTAGGTGCATCATACACGATTTCTTGTACTGCTAGATCCAAGGTTATTGTTGGTATGTAGCGCAGCCTGTACTGCGGCTATGTTTGAAGCTAGAAAAGTACGGAATTCCTCTTCATTCATATTCACGGTGTGTCGAGTAGTCGGTGCCATTTCCTTCAAAATAGTCAAATGGAACAAGTTAATCATACAGAATATTAAGAGTAGTTAATAGTATTTCGTAGCATAATATGAACTCATTTATAAAAGCTTTTTCTTCATATTAGCATTTTATAAGTTTAAATTCGGGTAGTACCTACCCGTTAAGTTCATACTTAGTAGCTAATATACAATTCAACTACTACAATTCTATATGAAAAACTGATTATAATAATATTTCGCGTTCAAACTTTTATACAATATTTTACAAATTTACAATACCGCTTATTTTACATAAAGCATGAAATATAGCACAAAATAACTTGGATACAAGATAGTTGTGAAGATAATTCTAGCTAGTACACAAGTCGTTCAGCAAAGGCAATAAAGACACGTAATTCATACGTCCAGAAACAAGTCATGCATTCTGGTTTTACTAGGACTACTTCCCATCCTTGGTCTTGTGGAACATAACCGTTATGGCCGTTGAAAAGACATCGTATTGTAACATCGTGAAAGGGACGAGGGTTACGTAATGTCAAGCAGTCCCGTAACAATCTAAAAACCTCATTTCTTACCCCAATTACTGACTCCGTCACTTGTGGGAACGTTTTGTTTAATAGTTGTAGCCCGATGTTCTTGTTCTCACTTTGGTGAGAAGCGAACATTACTAATCCGTAAGCATAACATGCTTCTTTATGTTGCATTTTAACCGCTTTTTCTAAATCACGAAGTCCAATATTCGGATATATTGAGTCAAAATAATTTCTTAACCCATTGCGTAAAATAGCATTTGGGTTCCCCGCAATGTATGCGTCAAAGTAAACACATCGTAACTTATGGATTTCCCAATGTGATATCCCCCATCTTTCGAACGAAAGCCTTTTATAAACCAAGGAATTTTTGGAACGTTCTTCGAATGTCTTACAAACTGATCTCGCCTTAAATAGTTGTGCCGAAGAATTCTTACCGACTCTAGACAAGATTTCATCAATCATGTCTCCGGGTAGGTCTCTTAAAATATTGGGTTGTCTATTCATTTTGTGTTTTTATACTGTAAAATAGACAAGAGTTAGATTCATAAAAAAAATACTTATTAATACAAGCAATTTTTACATATATCATAAAGCATAAGCACACTATATTACATATATTACACCACACGAATACAACTATCTTATTCCGACTCGCTTGTTTCTTCTTCTTCGGTTTTGGTTCGTTTTGCCAAGTTTCTAGGGATATATGATGTTCCCCTAATACGAGCCGTTATTTTCCACATTGGTTTAGAAAAACCTGGTGGTTTAGAGGTTCCCGGGTCATTGTTACAACTTAAGGACTTCGGGGGTTGACGATACATATAAAGTTCATCGGGGTTGGAATTAGATTTCTCTATTTTTATGCCCTTTCCCTTATTATTTTCTTTTGCCTTTTTAAATTCAGTTGGGGTAATTTCTATAACATCATCGGAATTCTCATCGGAATCCGATTCATCGGAGAATTGGTAATCCTCCCAATATTTTGCTTCCTTGGCGGAAACACCATTGACCATAATTAACCTTGGTCGGTTGGTTGAGGATTTTCTTTTACTTAACCGTTTTATTATTTCCCCCACCGGTTCTATTTCTTCATCCGGTTCCGATTCTTCTTCCGGTTCCGATTCTTCTTCCGGTTCTGACTCTTCTTCCGGTTCCTCTTCGGGAACTTGTGAATCAGTCCACGAATCATTCCAATTTACATTTGACTCTTCATTATTATTAGGTGAGTCAATGGGACTTGTTCTAGAGGTAGACATCTATCACATAATATCAAACGCATTAAGAGATTAATATATCACATAATATTCACATGTTAAAAATATATAGTTTCCAACAAAATTTGTTAAGCAATCATTTTTCAAATAAACACGGTCGAAGTCCAGACTCACTAATGCATCCTAACAAACTCGATAAGACACACTAATGCAAAATTCTGGTTCTCTAAGACCAACCTGGCTCTGATACCAACTGAAATGTCCCGTTCTTATTGATTAAAAACGTTCCATATTAATTGATTTCGTTGCGAGGTTTTGACCTCTATATGAGACGTTTTTCAAAGACTGCATTCATTTTTAAAACAAACCATAATCTTTATTTCATAAATAAAGGTTTAAAAAGCTTTACGTAGATTATCAAATAATGATAATCTAAAATATCCTATTTACACACGACTATTACATAATGGTTTACAATACAAATATGTTACATCGAAATCAGTTTCTTGAATGCAGTTTTTACACAATATCATACAAACATGGACTCTAAATCTTGTCCTTATTTTAGTATGCAACAGCGGAAGCTCTTAGTATTCACCTGAGAATAAACATGCTTTAAACGTCAACAAAAATGTTGGTGAGTTATAGGTTTAACCTATATATATCAAATCGTAACAATAGACCACAAGATTTCATATTTCAATACACATCCCATACATAGAGATAAAAATCATTCATATGGTGAACACCTGGTAACCGACATTAACAAGATGCATATATAAGAATATCCCCATCATTCCGGGACACCCTTCGGATATGATATAAATTTCGAAGTACTAAAGCATCCGGTACTTTGGATGGGGTTTGTTAGGCCCAATAGATCTATCTTTAGGATTCGCGTCAATTAGGGTGTCTGTTCCCTAATTCTTAGATTACCAGACTTAATAAAAAGGGGCATATTCGATTTCGATAATTCAACCATAGAATGTAGTTTCACGTACTTGTGTCTATTTTGTAAATCATTTATAAAACCTGCATGTATTCTCATCCCAAAAATATTAGATTTTAAAAGTGGGACTATAACTCACTTTCACAGATTTTTACTTCGTAGAGAAGTAAGACTTGGCCACTGGTTGATTCACGAACCTATAACAATATATACATATATATCAAAGTATGTTCAAAATATATTTACAACACTTTTAATATATTTTGATGTTTTAAGTTTATTAAGTCAGCTGTCCTCGTTAGTAACCTACAACTAGTTGTCCACAGTTAGATGTATAGAAATAAATCGATAAATATTATCTTGAATCAATCCACGACCCAGTGTATACGTATCTCAGTATTGATCACAACTCAAACTATATATATTTTGGAATCAACCTCAACCCTGTATAGCTAACTCCAACATTCACATATAGAGTGTCTATGGTTGTTCCGAAATATATATAGATGTGTCGACATGATAGGTCGAAACATTGTATACGTGTCTATGGTATCTCAAGATTACATAATATACAATACAAGTTGATTAAGTTATGGTTGGAATAGATTTGTTAACAATTTTCACGTAGCTAAAATGAGAAAAATTATCCAATCTTGTTTTACCCATAACTTCTTCATTTTAAATCCGTTTTGAGTGAATCAAATTGCTATGGATTCATATTGAACTCTATTTTATGAAACTAAACAGAAAAAGTATAGGTTTATAGTCGGAAAAATAAGTTACAAGTCGTTTTTGTAAAGGTAGTCATTTCAGTCGAAAGAACGACGTCTAGATGACCATTTTAGAAAACATACTTCCACTTTGAGTTTAACCATAATTTTTGGATATAGTTTCATGTTCATAATAAAAATCATTTTCTCAGAATAACAACTTTTAAATCAAATTTTATCATAGTGTTTAATTAACTAACCCAAAACAGCCCGCGGTGTTACTACGGCGGCGTAAATCCGGTTTTACGGTGTTTTTCGTGTTTCCAGGTTTTAAATCATTAAGTTAGCATATCATATAGATATAGAACATGTGTTTAGTTGATTTTAAAAGTCAAGTTATAAGGATTAACTTTTATTTGCGAACAAGTTTAGAATTAACTAAACTATGTTCTAGTGATTACAAGTTTAAACCTTCGAATAAGATAGCTTTATATGTATGAATCGAATGATGTTATGAACATCATTACTACCTTAAGTTCCTTGGATAAACCTACTGGAAAAGAGAAAAGTGGATCTAGCTTCAATGGATCCTTGGATGGCTCGAAGTTCTTGAAGCAGAATCATGACACGAAAACAAGTTCAAGTAAGATCATCACTTGAAATAAGATTGTTATAGTTATAGAAATTGAACCAAAGTTTGAATATAATTATTATAATGATAACCTACTGTAAGAAACAAAGATTTTTTGAGGTTGGATGATCACTTTACAAGATTGGAAGTGAGCTAGCAAACTTGAAAGTATTCTTGATTTTATGAGACTAGAACTTTTGGAATTTATGAAGAACACTTAGAACTCGAAGATAGAACTTGAGAGAGATCAATTAGATGAAGAAAATTGAAGAATGAAAGGGTTTGTAGGTGTTTTTGGTCGTTGGTGTATGGATTAGATATAAAGGATATGTAATTTTGTTTTCATGTAAATAAGTCATGAATGATTACTCATATTTTTGTAATTTTATGAGATATTTCATGCTAGTTGCCAAATGATGGTTCCCACATGTGTTAGGTGACTCACATGGGCTGCTAAGAGCTGATCATTGGAGTGTATATACCAATAGTACATACATCTAAAAGCTGTGTATTGTACGAGTACGAATACGGGTGCATACGAGTAGAATTGTTGATGAAACTGAACGAGGATGTAATTGTAAGCATTTTTGTTAAGTAGAAGTATTTTGATAAGTGTATTGAAGTCTTTCAAAACTGTATAAATACATATTAAAACACTACATGTATATACATTTTAACTGAGTCGTTAAGTCATCGTTAGTCGTTACATGTAAGTGTTGTTTTGAAACCTTTAGGTTAACGATCTTGTTAAATGTTGTTAACCCAATGTTTATAATATCAAATGAGATTTTAAATTATTATATTATCATGATATTATCATGTATGAATATCTCTTAATATGATATATATACATTAAATGTCTTTACAACGATAATCGTTACATATATGTCTCGTTTAAAAATCATTAAGTTAGTAGTCTTGTTTTTACATATGTAGTTCATTGTTAATATACTTAATGATATGTTTACTTATCATAGTATCATGTTAACTATATATATATATATATATATATATATATATATATATATATATATATATATATATATATATATATATATATATATATATATATATATATATATATATATATATATATATATATATATATATATATATATATATATATATATATATATATATATATATATCCATATATATGTCATCATATAGTTTTTACAAGTTTTAACGTTCGTGAATCACCGGTCAACTTGGGTGGTCAATTGTCTATATGAAACATATTTCAATTAATCAAGTCTTAACAAGTTTGATTGCTTAACATGTTGGAAACATTTAATCATATAAATATCAATCTCAATTAATATATATAAACATGGAAAAGTTCGGGTCACTACATCACTCGTACGTCTGACTAAGTCTAAAATAGTTAAACATCTAAATCTCGTTCCTGCAGTTCCTGTAACCACATACAAACACGGATAGGATAATAACGAGCAATCATGGTGGCCTGTAAACTGTTGTACCTGCAATGGACGCGGGTAGATGTCTAGGAACTTGCATAAAATGCATTAACAGAAGGTGTGAGTTGTAAGGAAACGAAGGAGGTGAATTTATAAGAAAATCTCCGACAGAACAATTAAAATGGACGATCGCATTTAAAGCGGATCCTAATTCCCTTGATTACCGGAGAGTCAAATCTTATTAAGAAGATTTTCTTCAAATCCCTTGAAATCTGGGAATCAATCATATCTACGTCAAATGATAAGATGAATCTACACTTACTCATTTCACTCTTCTATGTTAGCTTCATTCGTACTCTTCATATAAATGGATTGTTTATCCAAATTATTTGCTGATGATAAAACTCTAATTTTCAGCCCGTATGCATCATGAAAACATACTTATTATCATTCACGACCTTTCCACTCAAATTTCGGGACGAAATTTCTTTAACGGGTAGGTACTGTGACAACCCGGAAATTTCCAACCAAATTTAAACTTTAATCTTTATATGTTTCCGACACGATAAGCAATATTTGTTAAGTTAAATTGCAAGAATTTTAAACTATGTTCATACATTCATTCAACCTCGACCGTGTTCCAACGATTCACGAACCATTAAACGAATATGATTATATATGTATATGTGTATATATAATATAACTTGAAACGTAAACAAAATATTAGATTAAAATACTTTATATGATTGTATCTGTTTCAAAATATTTATCAATGGAATTAGAAGATAAGATCAAATGATTGAATTATCAGATATATTGAATTATGATTACAAGTCTCTGTTGAAAGGCCCACGTTGATTTGAGAAATCTTTCCGTTTTAACAATATTCGGAAAATGGTAAAGTGATTTATAAATAAGAACAAATTGTCAATTATTGAGAACTAGACAAAGGATAGTGGAAGATTGAATCTCATAAAGACTCGATTGATCTATTTAGTTTCTAACGTACAAAAACATTTTCAGTTTAAAAAGAACTTTATTATTAAAACGTATATAACTTTTATAAATATCTAGAACCACTTTTGACAACTCATTACTTAACTAGTATGATAAAGATAACGATATTTATATTTTATTTTATTAAATATATATAACGATTTAAATTAATATTATATATATTTATACGCGTATTATACGTACATAGTTTTATACTTTTACTATACTTAAACTTTACCTTTACTTTATTTTTACTTTACTTTAACTTTAATAATTCACTTTAATAATTCATACTTTAATAATTCACTTTAATAATTCATACTTTAATAATTCACTTTAATAATTCATACTTTAATAATTCACTTTAATAATTCATACTTTAATAATTCACTTTAATAATTCATACTTTAATAATTCACTTTAATAATTCAAAAATATATTATAAATAGAATTCAATAGGTTTCATTATTTCATAGAAACTTGAAAATATTTTTCTCTAAACTCTCTCAATCGATTTACATATATATATTTACTCCGTATTATTTCAAGATATTATTAGTATACATAAAATATTACGACGGAGTGCTGTCCGAGTGATTTCGAAATTGTTTTTCGAGTAGGATAGGATTAAGGAAATTATGGGTTATAGCTATGGAGGTGATTGAGTATGGTTCATGGGTATGCTCGTGAGGTCAATATAGTGTTTATCATTTCCGTTGCGTCTACGTACCTTTCCTGCAATATTGAATCTCAATATTGATACGTGAGTACTCATAATTTAACTTTTACATACTAATAGTGTATCCCTGACTAGTGCTCGAGTATTTAGGATTATGCATGCTTGTACTTTTGATATTGCCCTTAGACAGGTTAGGTTGAATATTGAATTAGTTACACTTGCGGTTGAGATAAGGTATAAGATATGCATGTTCTTGGAAAGCTAGCAAAAAATTAAGGACTTTTCCTTTAGATATCGAATGGTTTCGATGAACGGATTAGAAGTTATAATCAATTGAATTTTCGATATTTTTATTAAAAATGATTATTATTATCGTCATTTTTATCGTCGTTCTAGTTTTATCTTATTATTATCATTATTATTATCTTTATCAATAAAAGGGATTTATCATTAAAAATTGTTATTTTTTTTATTATTACTATCGTTATTATCGTTAAAGTTATAATTAGTATTATTATAATTATTATCCAATTATTATTATTATTATTATTATTATTATTATTAGTATTATTATTATTATTATCATTATTAATATATATATATCGTTATTTAAAAATGGATATTGTCATTATTATTATTATTATTACTATATTATCATTAAGATAATTATTAGTATTATCGTTAAAAATGTTATAGTAACTATCATTATTAATATTAGTGTAATTAAAACAAATATTTGTAACACCTAATTATTTTGATTACTATTATTATCATTATTATGAACACGATATAAAAGACGATTAAAAGCTATTAAACGAAACGATTAGGAAATAATGAGTAAGAGTATCATGATGAAATTAAAATATTATAAGATATTGATTTAGATAAAATTATCGTTCTTATTATTTTTATCATTACTATTATTATTAAAAATATCGTTAGTATTAAAACTATCATTTTAACAAAAATTATCATTTTAATAGAAATGTCATTGTTACTATAAAATATCATTATTATTATTATTTTAAATAGAATTATTATTTTAAAGATAATATTAAAAATTACCGTAAATATTAAAGTTATCATAATTAGAATTATCGTTTTATCATAATGTCATCTTAGTAATTATAAATATTGATATTTTTATAATAATAATTATTATTACAAAATAATACAACTTTTACTTACTATCATTATAGATATTATTTTATCAAATAAATATGTGATACAAACATATTTTACTACGTGTAATAACATACTTTAATAATACCTATCATATTATCTTTATGATATTAAATGAACCCTATAAATTTTATTACTTACTATATATAAAAGTATATTATATTATATAAATTTAATATAAAATTTTATTTATTAATAAATAAATTATATTATTTACTCTAATAAATCTTTTAAAAATATTTAAAAATATAAAACGACGATATTTAAACTATATATTAATCATGTATAGATTTTTGGAAATTATTTTGAGTCAAATTTACTTTTGTTGACTTTTGCATATTAGTCTCGAGCATTAGGATTGTGGTACACTATGACTTGGCCTAATTTGTTAGACAAATATTGACCAACACATAATTATATATAATTAATTTAGGTTCGTGAATCCGAGGCCAACCTTGCACTTGTTCAATGACGTTATATGTATTTTTACTACGAAATACAGTATGGTGAGTTTCATTTACCTTTTTACCCTTTATATTTTTGGGACTGAGAATACATGCGCTTTTATAAATGTTTGATGAAATAGACACAAGTAATTGAAACTACATTCTATGGTTGAATTATCGAAATCGAATATGCCCCTTTTTATTAAAGTCTGGTAATCTAAGAATTAGGGAACAGACACCCTAATTGACGCGAATCCTAAAGATAGATCTATTGGGCCTAACAAACCCCATCCAAAGTACCGGATGCTTTAGTACTTCGAAATTTATATCATATCCGAAGGAGGATCCTGGAATGATAGGGGATATTCTTATATGTATCTAGTTAATGTCGGTTACCAGGTGTTCACCATATGAATGATTATTTTTGTCTCTATGCATGGGACGTATATTTATGAGAACTGGAAATGAAATTCTTGTGGTCTATTAAAATGATGGAAATAAATGATTATGATAAACTAATGAACTCACCAACCTTTTGGTTGACACTTTAAAGCATGTTTATTCTCAGGTGTTAAAGAAATCTTCCGCTGTGCATTTGCTCATTTTAAAGATATTACTTGAAGTCTTTCATAGCATATTTTGAAGAACGTTGCATTCGAGTCATTGAGTTCATCAAAGATTATTATTAAATCAATTTATAGTTGGATAGTGGATATTATGAAATGGTATGCATGCCTGTCAAATTTTGATGTAAAGAAATTTTGTCTTTTAAAAACGAATGCAATGTTTGTAAAATGTATCATATAGAGGTCAAATACCTCGCAATGTAATCAACTATTGTGAATCGTTTATAATGTATATGAACGGGTCATTTCAATTTGTATATATATTAACACATATAATCGTAATCGAACAGATTTTATATATTATTAATAGTCATATAAATTATATCTTTTGTTAGAATAATTTCTTATTAAAGTAATTTAATAATTCATTATAATATCTATTATTTTTTGAAACTAATAACTTTCTTTAAGGTTTCTAAAATATATTTTTATATATTAATTGGTATATTTATATATAATTTATTTAATATCATTTTAATAATAAAAAATATAGTGATATGTAATATTAATATTATTGTAATGTATTTTTATATAATAAAAAAATATCTATTTGTAATAATACTAGTAAGGGTGATACTTAATTATAAATTTCATAATAATACTATTATTTTCTAATGATCATACTTAGTAATATCAATAATGATGATAATATTAATTTTATTAATAATCATATCACTAAAGTTAATAATAATTAACTTAGTAAGAACAATAAATAATAATAATAATAATAATAATGATAATAATAATAAATAATAATAATAATAATAATAATAATAATAATAATAATAATAATAATAATAATAATAATAATAATAATAATAATAATAATAATAATAATAATAATAATAATAATAATAATAATAATAAGATAGTAAAAATGAGTAAATAACTACCTCAAATGGGAAAAGCTAAAAATAACTGCCATGGCCCGGGTTCGAACCCAAGACCTCTCGTTAGACCAAACACTCTAAACCACTGAACCCTCTGATTCTTTCTATTTTAATACGAGTTATAATTTTTATATAACTCATCTAGTCTGTTTTTTTTTTCTATTTCTTCTTCTTCATATCTTTTTCTTCTAATATCATCATCCCATTAAAACCATAACTACTCATCATTTATAATCATAATCGTGATAATTTCACGATCACAATCAAAATCATAACGTAATCATAACCATAACATATTCATATTTATATCATGATCATAATAATCGTAACAAGCCGTGATCATTGTTATCTCTTCACCTCGTTCATGATTATCATATACTCGTCATTATCTTCATTCGAAAACACCACCATACTTCATCATCCTTGTATATTATCAACGTAATAAAACAGAGATCGAAAAGTAGTTAAATACTCCAGCCTTTCTTTTGGCCCAACAGCAACTAAGTCTCGACCCAACATCAAAAACTTCACGGCCCAGATTGCATGTCCAAATAAATAAAAGGAGTCCAATATGCGGCCCAATATAACACCGAAATATGGCAGTCTACTCTAGAAGTCCATTTACACGTATCAAATGGTTTCTGTCGGTGGAGAAAAGAAATAACCGAAGTAAAAGAGGAACAAAAGATAATGGGTCGATTTTCTTGTTATTTAATTTACTCAATTTGTAACATTGGTCGGCCACTAAATAATCTCTAATATATAACATCCTTTGAAGGAGTTTAATAGGAACGCACGTTGGTTTAATATAATAGCCATATAGCAGTGAGTGTTTGGTTCAGCTTCCTCTTCATTCTTCTTATTATTCGTTTGAAAAGTAGTAGTAACTTCAGTGATGATGGCGTTATTAGGAAGTGGCTGTGGTGGTTGGTTTATGGGGATATTGAGGATTAAGGTGATAGATGTGGTTATTGGTTTGGCTTTTTAATGGGTTTGGGTCAGTTTGGTTATTAAAGTTATGGGTGTCAAACATAAACAAGAGAAAACAAGATGCAGTAGCAGTAAACAATGATAGTTTTCGGTGTTTTGTTTCGAATGAAAGAAAAGAGAAAGAAATATAGGAGTTGCAGGTGGGTTGCTACGGATTCAAACAGGAATTAATACAGTCATAGGTTAAGTCTTGGTGGATTTTATTAGTAAACATGAACTGCTAATAGGTGGTTTTTCTTCAAACGGTAATGGTAAAAACTGTTGTAGCAGTTTAAGAAAACTGTGATTGTTAGCGATTCTTATTTTACGTTTGTGCAGTAATATAAACAGAATCATGTAGCCGCAGCAAATGACATTAGTTTATAGGTTGATTAAGATGATAAGGGTGGTGTTTGATGATGATTTTCATGGTTATAGTGAGAGGAAAGAAAATATAGAGAGAGAGGGAGATGGTGAGAGGGTTTGTTTCTGTGTATTTCTCTTTGATTTCTTGAATAGCAGTAGTTGGATATATAATGTGCAAGTGGTTGATTGATGTAGCAACAAAAATTGATTGAAGGTTGTTTTGTAGAGATTCCTTGTATAGACAATTGATCACGGGCGAGGGAAGAACAGGGAAAGAGAGAAAAAGAAAAATAGGATGATAGTGATATGGAACAATAATCATGCACATAAATCTATATATATCTATATTTGTTCTTTGATTATATTATACGGAGTAATTAATATTAATAATTAATAAACCTATTAATAATTATAATACCATTTATATTTAATATTAATATTAAATAAATACAATAACAATAATATTATTAATATTAATATTAATAATAATAATATTAATGATAATGATAATAATGATAATACCATACTAATTATGATAATATTAATATTATTAATGATGATGATGATAATAATAATAATAATAATAATAATAATAATAATAATAATAATAATAATAATAATAATAATAATAATAATAATAATAATATATATCAAATCACATCTTTATATGGTATATAATGATGTTATTAATACAAATGTTGATATTTGTTAGTAATAATAGTATTGCTATAACAACTGTATTTGTATTTAAATTTAATTTATTAATATCACATATTATTATGTAATACTTAATAATTATATAATATGTATTATAATATATATTGAATATTATATATTTATACATTTTAATATAAATATATTATAATATATGTTTGCTTCCTAATTATATTATAATTATATGTGTAATTATGAAAGTATAAATGTTTTATATATGTAAATATTATATATATTTATTTAGAATAATACATTATTTCATTATAGAAATATTATAAATTTCTACATATAAATAATATAATAATTATGTATAAAATCATATATCTATATATATATATATATATATATATATATATAATAATGATAATACCATACTAATTATGATAATATTAATATTATTAATGATGATGATGATAATAATAATAATAATAATAATAATAATAATAATAATAATAATAATAATAATAATAATAATAATAATAATAATAATAATAATATATATCAAATCACATCTTTATATGGTATATAATGATGTTATTAATACAAATGTTGATATTTGTTAGTAATAATAGTATTGCTATAACAACTGTATTTGTATTTAAATTTAATTTATTAATATCACATATTATTATGTAATACTTAATAATTATATAATATGTATTATAACATATATTGAATATTATATATTTATACATTTTAATATAAATATATTATAATATATGTTTGCTTCCTAATTATATTATAATTATATGTGTAATTATGAAAGTATAAATGTTTTATATATGTAAATATTATATATATTTATTTAGAATAATACATTATTTCATTATAGAAATATTATAAATTTCTACATATAAATAATATAATAATTATGTATAAAATCATATATCTATATATATATATATATATATATATATATATATATATATATATATATATATATATATATATATGTATATATATATATGTATATATATATATGTATATATGTATATATATATATATGTATATATATATATATATATATATATATATATATATATATATATATATATATATATATATATATATATATATATATATATATATATATATATATATATATATATATATATGTATATATATATATATGTACATGCTTATTTACAATTAATTGTTCATGAATCATCGGGAGCAGTCAAAAGGGTAATTGATTACATGAATATAATTCCAAAACTTTTGAGACTCAATATTACAGACTTTGCTTATCTTGTTAAAATCATATAAAGATTAAGTTTAAATTTGGTCGGAAATTTTAGGGTCGTCACAAGAAGCAGCTGCAGTACTTTGACCCAATCAAATTAAGAGCCCAACCAAACAAATAATCTCGGCCCAACAATTTAAGAAGTCACGGCCCAACAGAAATTTAAATAAACTAATATGGCCCAACATAACTATCTAGAAGCCCAATATAGATTTGTGTGTGTCCTGACCCAAATTAGAAACGGAAACAGGAAGGAAAAAAAGAATTTTGATAGCAGGTCACTAATTGTTTTCGGTTATTCATCATCATGTACTCATCATTACATCACCTTCCATTAACATAACCATAAAAGACAACTCACTAGTAATTAAGTAATATTACTTTGTGTGAATAAATAATTCATTAAGTATGAACATAACGTGTTCCTTTTTAACAGGAATCAACATGTACTGCAGCAGTATCAAACAGCAATCATGGTAGTTTATAGAAAACGATCGGATCAGCTGCAGTGTTAATCGAATAGTAGCAGTGGCGAAAAGCAGAAAAACTATAAGACTGTTCGTGATGTTGGTAGTGTTGTACAGTGGAGAGAACAGCAAAATGGGTGTTGCATTTGTAAAAATATATATATATATATATATATATATATATATATATATATATATATATATATATATATATATATATATAAAGTAAAGGTGGTGGTAGGGTGTCGTAAGGATAGAAAGACAGAAGAAAACAAGCATAGCAGCAGCTGATCAGAAAACGTTAAGTAAAAGAGAGAATAAGAGAGAAAAGAGATTGAAGGTGGCATTTAAGTAGGTTTGTTTCGAAAGGTTGCAGCTACAGCAACATCACAATTTTGGTGCTTCAAGTGGTTGTGGTTGAGATGATGGTTCGTTGGGTTTTGGTTTGGTTTTTTTTTTTTTTTTTGTATCAGACAAGAAATAATAATACGTAAATGGGTGGTGGTGGTTTCAAAGATGGTGGGTTCGAATAGAGGTGATCGGGTTGTTCGTGGGTTTCATGTGGTGGTTCACGAAGCATAAGGTGTGAGGGTGATTGTTTTCGGTTTAGACATAAACAAAGAACGAAGAGAGTGATTTGATGGTACGTTGGTCTGCCGAAAATGAACAACTTAAGGTGGTTTATAGTTTATGAAGGTTATCGGATATACTAGCAACGAATAGGAGTAATGGCAAGGTTGAAGACAATATGCAGTAGCAAGTAATCGATTATGAATTAACTTAGTGATCAAGTGAGTTTTTAGTGGATTTGTTGAAGATGATAGAGGAATAATGTGTATATATATAATATGTTAATGAGACAAAGAGGACACAATAATAAGTTTCATTCAGTGCATGATAACTATTATTTTAGAATTGGTACATTGGATCCAATATGTGCGTGGATGAATTGATAGCACATAGTGTTACTTTTGTCCACTATATATTTTAATATCATAAATAGAATGGTATTTCAATGGCGATGACTGATAGTGTTGGGATTTTGGTCGAACAAAACAAAAAAATATACTAAGTACTAGTTAATATGCATGCATGTAATCATATAATATCATATATCATATATAATAATAATAATAATAATAATAATAATAATAATAATAATAATAATAATAATAATAATAATAATAATAATAATAATAATAATAATAATAATAATAATAATAGATATAATAAAAATTTTATAATCTAATAATGGATATTAAAGTAAAAGGAAACCGTCTAAAAGGAATCCACTTGTCATTCATTGGATTTTTATACCGACAGTTTTCACGGAGTGGGTATATCGTGATCCGTTGTTAATTAGTGGCGTATAAAAGTACTCAGAAGAATCCCAAATTTTTATATTAAGTTTCTTTAATTATTTTGGTCTTTATGGTATAAAATTCGGTCATTAACTTGTTAAATAAAAATTACATCAATTGTCCCTCTCAATTCTGGGTAAAATATAAAAAGTGTTAAAACTTAACAAATAGTTCCTAAATACATTTTTAATAAGCCTAAAATTTATAGAACTCATTTTCGTATCACCGTTTATTTTAAAATTATATAAGTTTGAATTTAACTTACTTAATATCAATCGAAATATCAAACGAGTATTAAAATTATTTAATATTTTTTTTAATATGCATTATTTATATATAGAGATATATTTTAAATAATAGTTATTATAATATCCTATTTTTATTTTATTAATTTTTAACAACAACAACATATAATACTTCAAATTATTATTTATACATACATACACACATATCTATTTACAATTAATTGTGCGTGAATCATCGGAAATGGTCGAAGGTCAATTGAATAGTTCAAAATTTTTGAGATTCAATCTAACAGACGACTTTGCTTATCGTGTCGGAAACATAAAAAGATTAAGTTTTAATTTGGTCAGAAATTTCCGGGTCGTCACAGTACCTACCCGTTAAAGAAATTTCGTCCCGAAATTTGAGTGGAGTTGTCATGGCTAACCATAAAAATGTTTTCATGACGAATATGAATTGATAAGTAGAGTTTTATCATTATTGATTAATATAGATAAAATGATTCATTTATGTGAAGCGTACGAGTGAAGCTGTCACAAAAGATTGAGATAGAGATTTAACTTTTGACATAGTATCGGTGGATTTTCGAAATTCAAGGAATATAAAGAAAATGTTCTAAGCAGAAAGCTAATGTAATATCATGCTTAATTAGCAATTATTGGAATCATGAAAAGAATAGAAATATCAAGAAATTTATTCGTGATATGTTTAGAGATTAAGTTGAATGAAAGAGTCGTGTAACATGGCACATGATGAGGGTGTGATCTGTGAACCATCATCACGTTCCATTAGAAATTTCAGCATGACTTACTGTAATATAACCACGTTGGCCGGGCGTCATTATATTATACTAACTCATGCTTCAACTCCCAACACTTCTCCAGAAATCATTCATAATTTAAACTCAAATTTTATAGAAGGATAGAAACTAAAACAGTTTCTTTTATGATGTAAAATGAATAGCATGAGGGGATAGATGATTTCGGACAAAGATATTTATGAAGGTATCTTCAGAAATATCGAAGGTATTAATAACGAAGATACGATGATATCTTAGAATTTAAAATACTTAAGATCAGAAGATAATGAAGAAATTTGCTTGCAAATATTTAGAATAAGCAGGAGCAAGATATTCGTTTAAAGGTTTCAGCAGATACTGAATCTTGGATTCGTCAAGTACAGGTTTAGTCTTTGTGATTTGTTCACATTCTCCTTCATGGTTTGCTCAATCCGTTTTCTAGTACCAATTTTCTATTTAATGTTTTCAACACTGCATTCTTTATCATTAAACTTTTGGCCATTAAGACTATCTACAGTTTTGCTGCTTCATCAGCATTCAAAGTTATCATAACTAAATCATTGGTTATTAATCCGAGATGTTTCAAGAATTTCAAAGGATTTGAACAGAGATGGTAATCGTCAAGATATAAAGGATGGTTTGAGATAGAATCAAGTGGCAAACTTGAGGAAATATTTAACTGTAGTAGATGAAATTTATTTACGATCTTTTAAGTCAAAAAGTGTTGTAATTAATATTTTCTACTCTTTTAATACTTTTTAATTGTCCAATAATTGTAGTCTAATAGTCCAATAGTCCAAGGTAAGCATAGGTTTAAAGTTTTACGTAGTTAATTAATTGGTTACTAATCAATTTTATTTTGTCCATTATTTTCTTCATTATGCCACTTGTCAAATCTTGACTTGGATTCTGATCGGTCAAAATCCGAATATGAAATTGAATTTGAATGAAAATGGTTGTTCCTCGGTGAACGAATATATATGTGGATGTAAATAGGATAATTCAATGATGGTTGAATCGGATTTGAAGAATGTACAATATAACATGTTAATGTGAAATCTAAATATTTCTCTGGTATTACCTACCCGTTAAAAATATTTTTACCATTAACAGTTTGTACATAAGAATCTTTGATGTAGAATGATACATAGAACGAATATATTCGATGTAGAACGAATATGTAGAACAGAGATAAATGGTGTAGAACGTTATGTAGAACAAGATTGTACTTGAGGTACAGATTATGAGGTTGAGGCTTGTGTTGTTGGTGGTATTGATGTTGTTGGTGATGTTGCTGAAGCTGGTAGGTTTTGCACCATGTTTTCCAAATTGATTACTCGAGCGCGAAGCTCGTTGACTTATTCCATTGGCGGTTGGAACAAGTGGATGAATAAGGTTTAGAATAGTAGATATTACGTAATTTTTGCGAGATATCCTGGAAATGAGGGTGAAAATGGTGTTTCGAACAGGTTCGCCGGTAAGTGCTTCAGGTTCTTCGCCAATAGGGGAATATGTTGGGTGGAAAAGATCTCCTTCTTGGCAATTCCATTGATTAAGTCTACTATGAACCCATCTCCAATTCATCCAGAATTGATTATGGTTGATTGGTTGATTCATTCCGGTTACACTGCTTTCGGAGCTCGAGTGGAAATCTATATCGGAATTGCTGTCAAAATCTGAGGAACTTGAACTGGTTGCAGAATTCATCTTGCATGGTTAGATAAAGGATTTTCGATACGAGATGATTTTCGGATATCGGATAATATTCTAATTACATAGAATATCTATATATATAGAACAAAAGATTTCGTAGATTACGGAGGAATTTACGGAATATATCAGGCAAAGTTTACAGTAACAGATACGCTAAGATATGAATTTTGTCTATACATTATTCATGCAATCCAGGCAGTAAGATATGTCTAGATTAAGAAAGAAAAGCAATTGATTCCCTAAGAACGATAAACAGGTAATTTTCGACACGAAATGATAAGCAAAACTTTTGACATGCAGACACGGTCGAAGTCCAGACCTACTAATGTATCTAATCAACTATCAGTTAGACACACTAATGCAAGACCTGGTTCGCTAAGACAACCGATCTGATACCACCTGTAAGGACCCATCCTAATCCATCTGGACGAATACATTACATTTGGTTACATCGTGAGGTACTTGACCTCTATATGATACATTTTACAAACATTACATTCGTTTTTAAAAGACAAACTTTCATTACATCGAAAGTTGACAGGCATGCATGCCATTTCATAATATATCCAAACTATCAATGACTTAATAATAATCTTGATGAACTCAGTGACTCGAATGCAACGTCTTTTGAAATATGCCATGAATGACTCCAAGTAGTATTTTAAATTGGGCAAATGCACAGCAGAAGATTTCTTTAATACCTGAGAATAAACATGCTTTAAAGTGTCAACCAAAAGGTTTGTGAGTTCATAGGTTTAAGATAAGCAATAAAATTCATCATTTTGATAGACCACAAGATTTAAATACAGTACACCTATCCCATGTACTAAACCATTTTTTCATAATGCTTGGCAGAGTAGGTTCGTATCCTTTTCTCCCCCGTAGGTTGCCTCGCGATTTTTAAATAACTGTACACATATCTCATGCACTAAAATAATACACATAGCATGTGTATAAAAATCATTCTCTCGATACATAACATTCACTTTGCTTTCATCGCTTGGCTTGGTAACCGACCTTAACATATAATGCGCATCAATAATATCCCCAAAACAGAACATCTCATCTGTATAATATATAAACTTCGAAGTACTAAACACCACGCCCACTAGCTCTTCCGTCTAGTGAACATTCTGGGTGGGGGTGTTAAACCCGGTAGCTACCTTTAGGATTCGCGTGAATTAGGACCATACCCGTTTCTAATTCTTAGGTTACCAAGAAATAATAATCAGGGGGAAAATATTTACAACAATTAGTGGCAATTATCACGTCCAACTAATTCAATAATAATCCACAGAACTTCTGTCTGCATAATTATTCATTCGAGGAATGTTTTGCTTGTGTCTATCTCATCAAACATTTATAAAAGCATTTCATGTATTCTCAGTTCAAAATATATTTCAAAAGCATTTAATAAATCAGTTATAAAAACAGCGCATGTATTCTCAGTCCCAAAAATATAAAGAGTAAAAGGGAGCAAATGAACTCACTATACGATATTTTGTAGTAAAAATATGCATACGACGGAACTGAACAATGTAGGGTTGGCCTCGGATTCACGAACCTATATCAAATATATATATTAACACATATAATCATATAATTCCTTCTATATAATATTTATGTATATTAAGTGTTGTAGTTATATAAATATATATACTTTATTTATGTTTTATATCTTCAGTTATATTTTATATATGGTTATTTTGTAAAATAATCAATATTCATATATATATATATATATATATATATATATATATATATATATATATATATATATATATATATATATATATATATATTTGTAATTGGTATTATATCAAAAATCAATAATTTGTTATAAAAACAACACTATTAGTAATAATAATGATTCTAGTAATAATAATAATGATAATAATAATAATAATAATAATAATAATAATAATAATAATAATAATGATAATAATAATAATGATAATACTAAGTATAATGATAATAATTATAATAATAATACTAATACTATCATTTAATAATAATAATAATAATAATAATAATAATAATAATAATAATAATAATAATAATAATAATAATAATAATAATAATAATAATCGTTATATGTTAATATTGAAAATAATGATTTTAGTAACCTTAATAATAATAACAATAATAATAATAATAATAAGTAATAAGTAAACTACCTCCAAGAAGTAGCCCTTAAAAAAATGCCCAAGTCCGGGTTTGAACCTGCGACCTCCCGCTAACCCGATAACAACCTTAACCATTTCTCTGTCTGTATTATTTCTGATTAATACCCGGATTAAATTCTTTTAACCCTTACTTCTGTGTTCATCTTCTTCTTCTTCTTATTCTTATTCTTAAACTATCATCCTAATAATATCATCATTTAATATCATACGTCAAATATCATTCATCATCATCATTTTCATTACTTCCAACATCAAAATCATAATAATCATCATTATCTTAACTTCATCTAATCGAATCATCGAATCATTTTTACTACTTATGATCATCATGACCACTTATTATAATCAAACCATCCTCCTAATCATTATACATGGTCATCATCAATCATCCTTCATTTACACCATAACTTTTCATCATCTAACATTAACATAATCCATGATCATCATAATACATGTTACTATCATCATCGTGGTCTGGGAAAAAAATAGATGCCTTCGTAACAGAAGCAGCTGCAGTACTTTGACCCAATCAAATTAAGAGCCTAACCAAACAAATAATCTCGGCCCAACAGTTTAAGAAGTCACGGCCCAACAGAAATTCAAATAAACTAATATGGCCCAACATAACTATCTAGAAGCCCAAGATAGATTTGTGTGTGTCCTGACCCAAATTAGAAACGGAAACAGGAAAGAAAAAAAGTATTTCGATAGCAGGTCACTAATTTTTTTCGGTTATTCATCATCATGTACTCATCATTACATCACCTTCCATTAACATAACCATAAAAGACAACTCACTAGTAATTAAGTAATATTACTTTATGTGAATAAATAATTCATTAAGTATGAACATAACGTGTTCCATTTTAACAGGAATCAACATGTACTACAGCAGTATCAAACAGTAATCATGGTAGTTTATAGAAAACGAACGGATCAGCTGTAGTATTAATCGAATAGTAGCAGTGGCGAAAAGCAGAAAAACTATAGGACTGTTCGTGATGTTGGTAGTGTTGTACAGTGGAGAGAACAGCAAAATGGATGTTGCATTTGTAAAAAAAATATATATATATATATATAAAGTAAAAGTGGTGGTAGGGTGTCGTAAGGATAGAAAGACAGAAGAAAACAAGCATAGCAGCAGCTGATCAGAAAACGTTAAGTAAAAGAGAGAAAAGAGATTGAAGGTGGCATTTAAGTGTCGATCATAGGTTTGTTTCGAAAGGTTGCAGCTACAGCAACATCATGGTCACAATTTTGGTGCTTCAAGTGGTTGTGGTTGAGATGATGGTTCGTTGGGTTTTGGTTTCGTTTTTTTTTTTGTTGGTATTAGACAAGAAACAATAATACGTAAATGGGTGGTGGTGGTTTCAAAGATGGTGGGTTCGAATAGAGGTGACCAGGTTGTTCGTGGGTTTTATGTGGTGGTTCACGAAGCAAAAGGTGCGAGGGTGATTGTTTTCGGTTTAGACAGAAACAAAGAACGAAGAGAGTGATTTGATGGTACAATGGTCTGCCGGAAACGAACAACTTAAGATGGTTTATAGTTTATGAAGGTTATTGGATATACTAGCAACGAATAGGAGTAATGGCAAGGTTGAAGACAATATGCAGTAGCAAGTAATCGATTATGAATTAACTTAGTGATCAAGTGAGTTTTTAGTGGATTTGTTGAAGATGATAGAGGAATAATGTGTATATATATAATATGTTAATGAGACAAAGAGGACACAATAATAAGTTTCATTTAGTGCATGATAACTATTATTTTAGAATTGGTACATTGGATCTAATATGTGCGTGGATGAATTGATAGCACATAGTGTTACTTTTATCCACTATATATTTTAATATCATAAATAGAATGGTATTTCAATGGTGATGACTGATAGTGTTGGGATTTTGGTCGAACAAAACAAAAGAAATATACTAAGTACTAGTTAATATGCATGCATGTAATCATATAATATCATATATCATATCATATAATAATAATAATAATAATAATAATAATAATAATAATAATAATAATAATAATAATAATAATAATAATAATAATAATAATAATAATAATAATAATAATAATAATAATAATAATAATAATAATAATAATAATAATAGATATAATAAAAATTTTATAATCTAATAATAGATATTAAAGTAAAAGGAAACCGTCTAAAAGGAATCCACTTGTCATTCATTGGATTTTTATACCGACAGTTTTCACGGAGTGGGTATATCGTGATCCGTTGTTAATTAGTGGCGTATAAAAGTACTCAGAAGAATCCCAAATTTTTATATTAAGTTTCTTTAATTATTTTGGTCTTTATGGTATAAAATTCGATCATTAACTTGTTAAATAAAAATTACATCAATTGTCCCTCTTAATTCTGGGTAAAATATAAAAAGTGTTAAAACTTAACAAATAGTTCCTAAATACATTTTTAATAAGCCTAAAATTTATAGAACTCATTTTCGTATCACCGCTTATTTTAAATTACATAAGTTTGAATTTAACTTACTTAATATAAATCGAAACATCAAACGAGTATTAAAATTATTTAATATTTATTTTTAATATACATTATTTATATATAGATATATATTTTAAATAATAATTATTATAATATCCTATTTTTATTTTATTAATTTGTAATAACAACAACATATAATACTTCAAATTATATTTCAAAATATTATTTATATATACATACACACATATCTATTTACAATTAATTGTTCGTGAATCATCGGAAATGGTCAAAGGTCAATTGAATAGTTTAAAATTTTTTAGACTCAATCTAACAGAGGACTTTGCTTATCGTGTCGGAAACATATAAAGATTAAGTTTAAATTTGGTCGGAAACTTCCGGGTTGTCATAATAACCTGCTCAGTTATACTGATATTTTAAATTATATGGTTCTTTGCAGGCAAACTTCATTGCTAATCTTTCTTCATCACTTTCCATTCTGACGCAGAACCAAAGTCTTCAATCCACCGCTGCTTCACTTATGCTAGGGATGTTGTGGCTGCGTTGAATGTTGAATCATTAGAGGAGATATGTAAAAGATATGGGCTGTCCATGAAGGAAATATTAGACGTGCACGTATAGTTTGAAACAATTGAAACAATATCTGTAATAAGTATTTTGATACATGTTGTGTAGTGATATTACGTGTATGTCTAATGGTAACAACTTTTTATATTATACCATGAGGTGCAATATGTAATATTGCTTATATTATGCTAACTTTTCTGTAAAACACATTTATCTTGTCTATTTGTTTTTATGACAGATTAATTCCAATGTTATCCTTCCTCCATATTGCGTTTAACATTTTGTTGGATGTAAAATTTTTCGATCTAAGCTGAGAGTTGTCCAACATTGTCCCCCTTCTTCAACTGTTTCCACCATCACTTTTTCATCAATTGACTTGTTTTTCAAAACTTCCACTATAACTCTTTTATGTAAATGATCAAATGTTAACGTTGCCAACTTGCTCAATACATCTGCTTTTTTGTTCTTGTTTCTCGATGTTTGCACAACTTCCAGACTTTTAAAATTCTTTGAAACCTTTTCAACCAATTGCAAATATCTCTTCATTGACACATCTTTTGCTTCAAATTCTCCATTAACTTGTTGTGCTACAATCTGAGAGTCCACATAAGCACGTAAATGCTTTATTCTCATCTATGTCGCTATGCGGAGGCCGGAGAGCAATGCTTCATATTCTGCCTCATTATTAGATGCATAAAAATAAAATTTAAGTGCATATGTATGTTCTTCTTCTTCCAGATTTGTAAGTACCAATCCTGCACCTACTCCTTCTTCACTTGATGCCCCATCAGTATGCAATTCCCGTATTTGATTATTGCTTTCAGAGTCATGTGAATAATCAACTTTTTCAGTTGTTTCTAAAAGGAAATCTACCAAAATTTGTCCTTTAACTGCATGCCTTGGCAAAAATTTTATTTCACATTCTCCCAACTCCACTGCCCATTTTGCTAAACGTCTTGATGATTCTGGGTTTTCAGTATTTGCTTAATTGGCTGGTGTGTTAAAACTAAAATCGGATGCAATTGAAAATATCTTCTCAAACGTCTAGTTGTGTGTACTAAAGCATATACTAACTTTCAATTGGTGGGTAATTGGTTTCACTTTGTTGTAACATTTTGCTGACAAAATATATTGGCATTTGAAGATTCGTCTCCAGACATGGAATACCAATCTCTATTATCTCTGATAGGGATGGCAGATTTATTTCAAGATTCTGGCAGACATTACAGCAAGCATTAGGAACTCATCTAGATATGAGTACTGCCTATCATCCACAAACTGATGGGCAGAGCGAAAGAACGATACAAACGCTTGAAGACATGCTACGAGCATGTATTATTGATTTCGGAAACAGTTGGGATCGACACCTTCTATTAGCAGAATTTTCCTACAACAACAGCTACCATTCAAGGATTGAGATGGTGCCGTTTGAAGCACTTTATGGTAGAAAGTACAGGTCTCTAATTTGTTGGAGTGAAGTGGGGGATAGACAGATTACTGGTCCGGAGATAATACAAGAAACTACCGAGAAGATCATCCAAATTCAACAACGATTGAAAACTGCCCAAAGTTGACAAAAGAGCTACGCTGACATTAAAAGAAAAGATATAGAATTTGAAATTGGAGAGATGGTCATGCTTAAAGTTTCACCTTGGAAAGGCGTTGTTGAAATGTCCCGTTCTTATTGATTAAAAACGTTCCATATTAATTGATTTCGTTGCGAGGTTTTGACCTCTATATGAGACATTTTTCAAAGACTGCATTCATTTTAAAACAAACCATAACCTTTATTTCATCAATAAAGGTTTAAAAAGCTTTACGTAGATTATCAAATAATGATAATCTAAAATATCCTGTTTACACACGACCATTACATAATGGTTTACAATACAAATATGTTACAACAAAATAAGTTTCTTGAATGCAGTTTTTACACAATATCATACAAGCATGGACTCCAAATCTCGTCCTTATTTAAGTATGCGACAACGGAAGCTCTTAATAATCACCTGAGAATAAACATGCTTAAAACGTCAACAAAAATGTTGGTGAGTTATAGGTTTAACCTATATATATCAAATCATAATAATAGACCACAAGATTTCATATTTCAATACACATCCCATACATAGAGATAAAAAGCATTCATATGGTGAACACCTGGTAACCGACATTAACATGATGCATATATAAGAATATCCCCATCATTCCGGGACACCCTTCGGATATGATATAAATTTCGAAGTACTAAAGCTTCCGGTACTTTGGATGGGGTTTGTTAGGCCCAATAGATCTATCTTTAGGATTCGCGTCAATTAGGGTGTCTGTTCCCTAATTCTTAGATTACCAGACTTAATAAAAAGGGGCATATTCGATTTCGATAATTCAACCATAGAATGTAGTTTCACGTACTTGTGTCTATTTTGTAAATCATTTATAAAACCTGCATGTATTCTCATCCCAAAAATATTAGATTTTAAAAGTGGGACTATAACTCACTTTCACATATTTTTACTTCGTCGGGAAGTAAGACTTGGCCACTGGTTGATTCACGAACCTATAACAATATATACATATATATCAAAGTATGTTCAAAATATATTTACAACACTTTTAATATATTTTGATGTTTTAAGTTTATTAAGTCAGCTGTCCTCGTTAGTAACCTACAACTAGTTGTCCACAGTTAGATGTACAGAAATAAATCGATAAATATTATCTTGAATCAATCCACGACCCAGTGTATACGTATCTCAGTATTGATCACAACTCAAACTATATATATTTTGGAATCAACCTCAACCCTGTATAGCTAACTCCAACATTCACATATAGAGTGTCTATGGTTGTTCCGAAATATATATAGATGTGTCGACATGATAGGTCGAAACATTGTATACGTGTCTATGGTATCTCAATATTACATAATATACAATACAAGTTGATTAAGTTATGGTTGGAATAGATTTGTTACCAATTTTCACGTAGCTAAAATGAGAAAAATTATCCAATCTTGTTTTACCCATAACTTCTTCATTTTAAATCCGTTTTGAGTGAATCAAATTGCTATGGTTTCATATTGAACTCTATTTTATGAATCTAAACAGAAAAAGTATAGGTTTATAGTCGGAAAAATAAGTTACAAGTCGTTTTTGTAAAGGTAGTCATTTCAGTCGAAAGAACGACGTCTAGTTGACCATTTTAGAAAACATACTTCCACTTTAAGTTTAACCATAATTTTTGGATATAGTTTCATGTTCATAATAAAAATTATTTTCTCAGAATAATAACTTTTAAATCAAAGTTTATCATAGTTTTTAATTAACTAACCCAAAACAGCCCGCGGTGTTACTACGACGACGTAAATCCGGTTTCACGGTGTTTTTCGTGTTTCCAGGTTTTAAATCATTAAGTTAGCATATCATATAGATATAGAACATGTGTTTAGTTGATTTTAAAAGTCAAGTTAGAAGGATTAACTTTTGTTTGCGAACAAGTTTAGAATTAACTAAACTATGTTCTAGTGATTACAAGTTTAAACCTTCGAATAAGATAGCTTTATATGTATGAATCGAATGATGTTATGAATATCATTACTACCTTAAGTTCCTTGGATAAACCTACTGGAAAAGAGAAAAATGGATCTAGCTTGAACGGATCCTTGGATGGCTCGAAGTTCTTGAAGCAGAATCATGACACGAAAACAAGTTCAAGTAAGATCATCACTTGAAATAAGATTGTTATAGTTATAAAAATTGAACCAAAGTTTGAATATGATTATTACCTTGTATTAGAATGATAACCTACTGTAAGAAACAAAGATTTCTTGAGGTTGGATGATCACCTTACAAGATTGGAAGTGAGCTAGCAAACTTGAAAGTATTCTTGATTTTATGTAACTAGAACTTGTAGAATTTATGAAGAACACTTAGAACTTGAAGATAGAACTTGAGAGAGATCTTAGATGAAGAAAATTGAAGAATGAAAGTGTTTGTAGGTGTTTTTGGTCGTTGGTGTATGGATTAGATATAAAGGATATGTAATTTTGTTTTCATGTAAATAAGTCATGAATGATTACTCATATTTTTGTAATTTTATGAGATATTTCATGCTAGTTGCCAAATGATGGTTCCCACATGTGTTAGGTGACTCACATGGGCTTCTAAGAGCTAATCATTGGAGTGTATATACCAATAGTACATACATCTAAAAGCTGTGTATTGTACGAGTACGAATACGGGTGCATACGAGTAGAATTGTTGATGAAACTGAACGAGGATGTAATTGTAAGAATTTTTGTTAAGTAGAAGTATTTTGATAAGTGTATTGAAGTCTTTCAAAAGTGTATAAATACATATTAAAACACTACATGTATATACATTTTAACTGAGTCGTTAAGTCATCGTTAGTCGTTACATGTAAGTGTTGTTTTGAAACCTTTAGGTTAATGATCTTGTTAAATGTTGTTAACCCAATGTTTATAATATCAAATGAGATTTTAAATTATTATATTATCATGATATTATCATGTATGAATATCTCTTAATATGATATATATACATTAAATATCTTTACAACGATAATCGTTACATATATGTCTCGTTTAAAAATCATTAAGTTAGTAGTCTTGTTTTTACATATGTAGTTCATTGTTAATATACTTAATGATATGTTTACTTATCATAGTATCATGTTAACTATATATATATATATATCCATATATATGTCATCATATAGTTTTTACAAGTTTTAACGTTCGTGAATCACCGGTCAACTTGGGTGGTCAATTGTCTATATGAAACATATTTCAATTAATCAAGTCTTAACAAGTTTGATTTCTTAACATGTTGGAAACATTTAATCATGTAAATATCAATCTCAATTAATATATATAAACATGGAAAAGTTCGGGTCACTACAGTACCTACCCGTTAAATAAATTTCGTCCCGAAATTTTAAGCTGTTGAAGGTGTTGACGAATCTTCTGGAAATAGATGCGGGTATTTCTTCTTCATCTGATCTTCACGCTCCCAGGTGAACTCGGGTCCTCTACGAGCATTCCATCGAACCTTAACAATTGGTATCTTGTTTTGCTTAAGTCTTTTAACCTCACGATCCATTATTTCGACGGGTTCTTCGATGAATTGAAGTTTTTCGTTGATTTGGATTTCATCTAACGGAATAGTGAGATCTTCTTTAGCAAAATATTTCTTCAAATTTGAGACGTGGAAAGTGTTATGTACAGCCGCGAGTTTTTGAGGTAACTCAAGTCGGTAAGCTACTGCTCCGACACGATCAATAATCTTGAATGGTCCAATATACCTTGGATTTAATTTCCCTCGTTTACCAAATCGAACAACGCCTTTCCAAGGTGCAACTTTAAGCATGGCCATCTCTCCAATTTCAAACTCTATATCTTTTCTTTTAATGTCAGCGTAGCTCTTTTGTCGACTTTGGGCGGTTTTCAATCGTTGTTGAATTTGGATGATCTTTTAAAGGACCCGTTCTAATCCATCCGGATGAAGTCCATATCGATTATAAACGATTCACAACATTTGATTACATCGCGAGTTATTTGACCTCTATATGATACATTTTACAAACATTGCATTCATTTTTGAAAAGACAATCTTTCATTACATCATAAGTTGACAACATGCATACCATTTTGTAATATATCTTACTATAATTAACTTAATAATAATCTTGATTAACTCAACGACTCGAATGCAACTTCTTTTGAAATATGTCATGAATGACTCCAAGTAATATCTCTAAGATAAGCAAATGCACAGCGGAAGATTTCTTTCGTACCTGAGAATAAACATGCTTTAAAGTGTCAACCAAAAGGTTGGTGAGTTCATTAATTTGACATCAATAATCAATTCAATATTTTAATAGACCACAAGATTTCATATTCCAATTTCTCATAAATAAACGTCCCATGCATAGAGACAAAAATATCATTCATATGGATTGAACACCTGGTAACTGACATTAACAATATGCATATAAGAATATCCCCATCATTCCGGGATCCTCCTTCGGACATGATATAAATTTCGAAGTACTAAAACATCCGGTACTTTGGATGGGGCTTGTTGGGCCCGATAGATCTATCTTTAGGATTCGCGTCAATTAGGGTGTATGTTCCCTAATTCTTAGATTACCAGACTAAAAGGGGGCATATTCGGTTTAATAATTCAACCATAGAATGTAGTTTCGATTACTTGTGTCTATTTCGTAAAACATTTATAAAAGTAGCGCATGTATTCTCAGCCCAAAAATATAAAGGGTAAAAAGGCAAATGAAACTCACCATACTGTATTTCGTAGTGAAAATACATATAACGTCATTGAACTAGTGCAAGGTTGGCCTCGGATTCACGAACCTAAATTAATTATATATAATTATATGTTGGTCAATATTTGTCTAACAATTAGGTCAGGTCATAGTGTACCACAATCCTAATGCTCGAGACTAATATGCAAAAGTCAACAAAAGTCAATTTGACTCAAAATGATTTCCAAAATTTATACATGATTATAATATATTTTAAATATCGTCGTTTTATATTTTTAAAAGATTTATTAGAGTAAATAATATAATTCATTTATTAATAAATAAAATTTTATATTAAAATTTATATAATAAAATATACTTTTATATATATTAAGTAATAAAATTTATAGGGTTCATTTAATATCATAAAGATAATATGATAGGTATTATTAAAGTAATTTATTACACGTAGTAAAATATGTTTGTATTACATATTTATTTGATAAAATAATATCTATAATGTTAGTAAGTAAAAGTTGTATTATTTTGTAATAATAATTATTATTATAAAAATATCAATATTTATAATTACTAAGATGATATTATGATAAAACGATAATTCTAATTATGATAACTTTAATATTTACGATAATTTTTAATATTATCTTTAAAATAATAATTCTATTTAAAATGATAATAAAAATGATATTTTATAGTAACAATGACATTTCTATTAAAATGATAATTTTTGTTAAAATGATAATTTTTGTTAAAATGATAGTTTTGATACTAACGATACTTTTAATAATAATAGTAATGATAAAAATAATAAGAACGATAATTTTATCTAAATCAATATCTTGTAATATTTTAATTTCATCATGATACTCATACTCATTATTTCCTAATCGTTTCGTTTAATAGTTTTTAATCGTCTTTTATATCGTGTTCATAATAATGATAATAATAGTAATCAAAATAATTAGGTGTTACTAATATTAGTTTTAATTACAATACTACTAATAATGATAATTACTATGACATTATTAACGATAATGATAATATAATAATAATAATAACAATAACCATTTTTAAATAATGATATATATATATTAATAATGATAATAATAATAATGATAATAATAATAATAATAATACTAATTATAACTTTAATGATAATAACGATAGTAATAATAATAAAAATAACAATTTTTAATGATAAATCCTTTTATTGATAAAGATAATAATAATAATAATAATAATAATAATAATAATAATAATAACAATAATAATAATAATAATAATAATAATAATAATAATAATAATAATAAGATAAAACTAGAACGACGATAATAACGACGATAATAATAATCATTTTTAATAATAATACAAAAATTCGATGGACTATAACTTTAAATCCGTTCATCGAAATCATTCGATATCTAAATGAAAAGTTCTTAATTTTTCGCTAGCTTTTCAACGACATGCATATCTTATACCTTATCTCAGTCTCATATATAACTGATTCAGGATTCAACATAACCTAACTAAAGGCAATATCAAAAGTACAAACATGCATAATCCTATATACTCGAGCACTAGTCAGGGATACACTATTAGTATGTAAAAGTTAAATTATGAGTACTCACGTATCAATATTGAGATTCAATATTGCAGGAAAGGTACGTAGACGCAACAGAGATGATAAACACTATATTGACCTCACGAGCATACCCATGAACCATACTCAATCACCTCCATAGCTATAACCCATAATTTCCTTAATCCAATCCCACTCGAAAAACAATTTCGAAATCACTCGGACCACACTCCGACGTAATATTTTATGTATACTAATAATATCTTGAAATAATACGGAGTAAATATATATATATGTAAATCGATTGAGAGAGTTTAGAGAAAAATATTTTCAAGTTTCTATGAAATAATGAAACCTATTGAATTCTATTTATAATAGATTTTTGAATTATTAAAGTGAATTATTAAAGTATGAATTATTAAAGTGAATTATTAAAGTATGAATTATTAAAGTGAATTATTAAAGTATGAATTATTAAAGTGAATTATTAAAGTATGAATTATTAAAGTGAATTATTAAAGTTAAAGTAAAATAAAAATAAAGTAAAGGTAAAGTTTAAGTATAGTAAAAGTATAAAACTATGTACGTATAATACGCGTATAAATATATATAATATTAATTTAAATCGTTATATATATTTAATAAAATAAAATATAAATATCATTATCTTTATCATACTGGTTAAGTAATGAGTTATCAAAAGTGGTTCTAGATATTTATAAAAGTTATATACGTTTTAATAATAAAGTTCTTTTTAAACTGAAAACGTTTTTGTACGTTTGAAACTAAATCAAATAAATATAATAATTTTGTTTTCCAAAACCAAATATATTTTTAAGAATCATTTTGTTTAAAGGTTAAAATAATGGAAATCGTTATATCATAAAACGTTTTAGAAAAGTAGAATCATATATATTCATAATAGGTTTCAAGTTTTTAAATTACAGTCTGTTGGTGAAGCATGGAATAAAGATCAAAGGTTAAATAAACGTATGAAATCATCTTAATGAAAAATGTCGAGTTATTTAACTTGTCGATATCCAACATCTAAGTTAGTTACACTTCACGTTCTTACTTATAAATCACTTTACCATTTTCCGAATATTGTCAAAAAGAATAGATTTCTTAAATCATAGTGGACCTCATAACATAGACCCGTAATTATATCACAATGTATCTGATAAATCAATCATTTAATATTATCTTCTAATTCCATCGATAAACATATTGAAACAAATACGTTCATGTAAAGTATTATACATTTAATACTTTATTAATATTCTCAAGTTATAATATATATACCTATATATACATATTTATTTATATATAACGGTTCGTGAATCGTCAGAATTTGGTCGAGGTTATAATGAATGTATGAACATAATTTAAAATTCTTGAGATTTAACTTAACAAACTTTGCTTTTCGTTTCGGAATAATATAAAGATAAAGTTTAAATTTGGTTGGAAATTTTTGGGTTGTCACAGTACCTACCCGTTAAAGAAATTTCGTCCCGAAATTTGAGTGGAAAGGTCAAGAATGATAATAAGTATGTTTTCATGATGCATACAGGCTGAAAATTAGAGTTTTATCATTAGCGAATAATTTGGATAAACAATCCATTTATATGAAGAGTACGAATGAAGCTAACATAGAAGATTGAAATGAGTAAGTGTAGATTCATCTTATCATTTGACGTAGATATGATTGATTTCCAGATTTCAAGGGATTTGAAGAAAATCTTTGTAATAAGATTTGATTATCCGGTAACAAAGGGAATTAGGATCCGCATTAAATGCGATCGTCCATTTTAATTGTTCTGTCGGAGATTTTCTTATAAATTCACCTCCTTCGTTTTCTTACAACTCACACCTTCTGTTGATGCATTTTATGCAAGTCCCTAGACATCTACCCACGTCCATTGCAGGTACAACAGTTTACAGGCCACCATGATCGTTCGTTATTATCATATCCGTGTTAGTATGTGGTTACAGGAACTGCAGGAACGAGATTTGGATATTTGACTATGTTAGACTTAGTCAGACGTCCGAGTGAAGCCTCACTCGTACGGCTGACAGGCTCATACGCATGGTTGATGCTGAGCTAAGTCACAATTACAACCTAAATGAGAAGACACGAGTGAGTGATCACCCGTACGGCTGATGAAGCCAACTCGTATGTGTGATGGATGAATCGTACAGGTGAGTCAACAACAGGGGTATATAAAGTCTTATGTTCTTCATTTTAGGTTAAGCCTCTCATTTGTTACACACACTCAGATCTGGTGAGCTCCTCCGATTCTCTCTTAACCCAAATCACCCAGGTGGTGAATAATAGCTCTAGGTGTTGATCTAATCACACTTGATTTAGTTGTGGTATGACTAAATTAATCCCAAAAAGCTTAACCTATTCACTAGAGGGTTTGATTCACTTATTCCGTCATTGTGTGAGTTAAATCTGTTGATTTCTAAGTTCCTAGTCATGTTTCATCACCTTCTATTCTTTCCCCCTCAACTCATATTTTAAAGTATTCATCAATATGCTCCATCCAGTTCTGATTCTCAATATACTTCTAACTTTCATATCGGGCATTCTTCTTTTTCATCTACCGCCGAAAGAATCTATTTACTTCTACTATACTCTTGGGTTTATAGTGTTTCTAGTTCTCCCGTGTCTTTATATTGCTATATGCATCGATATATATGGTTTATAACTTTTGGTTTGTCGTTGGACTTTATATCTTCCCTTATATTTCAAAGTCTCTGTTTCTATCTTCTATAATCATTGTCATCCACAGTTAATGCTCTCTTTTATTTGCTGCAATTTATACCCCAATTTCTATTTCGGAGTTTTGTCCTTTCGTTTCTTCTTCTTGCGATTAAGCACCGCTTGTAATGGTCCAGAATTTGCAGATATGAATTTTGGAATGAACATTGTTAATGTTCTAGGAAGAAAATTGTAATGGCACGATATTGACTTGTCAAATTACCAGAATACCTCAGAAAAAGCCGAATCATCAAGAAATATTTTCTTGATATTTTAGAGGTTAAATAGAATACAAGAGTCGTATAACATGGCACATGATGATGTTATGATCTGTGAATCATCACGTTCCATTTAGAAACTCAGCATGAATTACTGTAATATAATCACATTGATCAAGTGTCATTATATTATACTAACTCATGCTTCAGTTTCCAACACTACTTCAAAAACATTCATATTTTAAACTCAAAGGTTTACAGAGTATAGGAACTAAACAGTTTCCTTTTTGATGTAATACAGATAGCGCAAAGAGATAAATGATTCCAGATAAGAATAGTTATGGAAATATCTTCAGAAATATGGAGGATATTTATAATGAAAGATACGATGATATCTTAGAATTTCTAATATCAGAGGATGATGAAGTATATTGTCTGTAAGGGTTTAGTGTTAGGAGCAAGGTATTCGTTAATGACTTCAGCAGACACTGAATCATTTGGATTCTTTAAAGGCAGGTTCAGTCTTTGTGATTTGTCCACAGCCTCCTTCATACTTTGCTCAATCCGTTTTCCAGTTCCAAAACTTCTATGTTTCTGAGCTTTGCTAATACACTAATCTTTATCATCAAACTTTTTACTGCTAAGGTCGTTTACAGTTTTTGTTGCTTCATCAGCATTTCGAGAACTAGTTCGCGGTTCAGAGTGTTTTTCAGAAACTTCACATTCGAAGTATGTAAGCCTTGGAAATAGACATTATGTATAACTGTTGGCGTCAACATGCTGTGAGATTTCAAAATACTGATTGCTAATTCCCAATGATTCGTATGGCAATTCTCGTTACAAGAGGCAGATGAGTAAATGATGAGGTTTCGATAAATATAATGATTCTTCGGAATGCCCAAGATCAGTGAAGTTGTTGGTAAGTTTATTGCTAATGTGGTGGAATGTGAAAGGTTTTCCGGTAACAAAAGGGTAATCACATATATCAAAATTATGATAAGGCTACTCCGAATGAAAAAATCGAAGTTGTCTTGCTGGAGCTGTGATATAATTTGCTACTTTGCAAAGGAATTGCAAGGTTATTTTTGCTAATAAATGCCAAAAGATCTGACACAGATATGTGTTGAATTATGACTTTGGTTTCGAGAGCTTTTTAAGTACATAACTATGGGTAATATGTGGTTGGATCATCATCTCGATTGCTCATTATTTGAAGTGTCTTCAGAGATTTTAGAAGGGTTTGAACACAGATTGTAATCGTTTGTATACATTTGATGTTCTAACACACTTTTAAAGTCAAAGTATAGCTTTGAAAGATGTAGGAATCTAAAAGTGATGGTACCAGTTATATCTCAAATTGAATTCTGAGATTTTAAAATCAGAATATGTAATTGGGTTTGAATAAGTATGGTTGTTTTGATTTCTATGAAAGAATGTATATTATTGTGAAAGTAGGAAGTATAATTGATAATTTGCGTAATCTGATTCTAAGATTGTAACATATTAATTGTGAATTTATATATATCTCTCGGGTATTACCTACCCGTTAAAAAAAATTTCACAATTAATATTTTGTACATAAGAATTTTATTACAGTCTTTATGAAAATATATATGTATATATCTCCTCAGATGTAACATAGATTTTAATGAGTTAATACTAAATTAAACTCATTCGATTTATGGTTGGAACTAGAATTGAATAATTCCTTGAAGGCTTTAGAGGTTACATAAGTATTTCTTCAATAATATTGAAATTATGAATCAATACTTCGTTATTTGTTGAGATGTGATGTTGGTTTTTGTTAAATTTTGTGAACTTCGCAAAGTACGAATGATGTTATCTGAAAAGTTTCGGTTACATCAATGATGAAGTGTAAAATCAAATATATACTTGATTTATTAGGAATCGGAATTTGTTGAATTGAGACAGAGATTGTAGTTAACGATGGTTAAGTCGCGGGCGAGGGACGTACATTATTGCATATTTGTAATATGAATTAACCGAGTAGTTAAGATTCACACACAATAGCTTAGCACGGAAAGATTTATTTTTTATTTCAAAATATATATATATATATATATATATATATATATATATATATATATATATATATATATATATATATATATATATATAAAATATATATATAATTTCTTCAGAGGGAATGAGTTAATTCTTTATAACTTGTTGATACAATGTACACGTTATTGATTCGTAATGATGTCCACAGTGATTCTTGAACTGACGGAGTTTGTGATGTTATAGGTGTTGTTGATTCTGATGTTGATTGTACTGACGATGCTGGTGACGTTGACGGTACTGTTGATGTTGTTGGTAAAACAAGTTTAACTTGTTAATCACACACCATTTTTGTCAGGGTTTCTACTCTTCCTTCTATCATTTTGGTTCGCTTAACTGATTTATGGTTAGGGCTAGATTAGATAATCTCTAAGACTTTAGAGATTATATAATCGCCGCGGAATGTTTCTCCAATGAAGTTATGAATTAATACTTCGTCAATTATTGTTGTTGGTACTCCTTGGTATCTATGGTGCGTATGACGTTGATGCTCGTGGGACAGATTGTGAAGTTGAGGTTTACAACGCGGTTGTGGTTGGAGGTGGTAATGGTACTGTTGGCGTTGATGATGGTGGTACTGGTTATGCTGCTGGTGTTGCTGCTGGTGTTTGTAATCTCTGCACCATATTCTCCAAAGCCACTACCCGAGCGCGAAGTTCGTTGACTTCTTCTATTATTCCAGGATGATTGTCGGTCGGAACGAGCGTATAAATAAAATCTAGAATTTGATGTAGTATATAATCGTGACGAGATACCCTGGAAATGAGAGAGAAAATGGTGTCTCGAACAGGTTCACCGGTAAGTGCTTCAGGTTCTTCGCCAAGAGGGCAATGTAGTGGATGGAAAGGATCGCCTTCTTCTTGTTTCCAATGATTGAGGAGGCTACGAACCCATCCCCAATTCATCCAGAATAGGTGATGACTGATTAGTTGATCCATTCCGGTCACACTGCTTTCAGAGCTTGAGTGAGATTCCATTTCGGAATCCGAGTGACTTGAACTGATGACAAATTCCATTTTGTACGATTGGATAAAGGATTTTTCGATATAAAATGATTTTTCGGCTATCGGGTGGTATTCTATTTACATAGGATATCTATATATAGAGATCAAAAGATTTCATAGATTACGGAGGAATTTGCGGGATATGTCAGGCAAAGTTTAAAGTAACAGATACGATAAGATATGATTTAGCAAATACGCTAAGATATGAATTTTGTCTATACACTACTCATGCAATTAATGTAGCAAGACGTGTCTAGACTAATAATGATAAGCAGGTAATTTCCTATGGATGATAAGCAGATGATTTCCGACTAGAAATGATAAGCAAAACTTTTGACATGCAGACACGGTCGAAGTCCAGACTCACTAATGCATCCTAACGACTTATCAGTTAGACACACTAATGCAGACCTGGTTCGCTAAGACCACCGCTCTGATACCAACTGAAAGGACCCGTTCTAATCCATCCGGATGAAGTCTATATCGATTATAAACTATTCACAACAGTTGATTACATCGCGAGTTATTTGACCTCTATATGATACATTTTACAAACATTGCATTCATTTTTGAAAAGACAATCTTTCATTACATCGTAAGTTGACAACATGCATACCATTTCGTAATATATCTTACTATAATTAACTTAATAATAATCTTGATTAACTCAACGACTCGAATGCAACTTCTTTTGAAATATGTCATGAATGACTTCAAGTAATATCTCTAAGATAAGCAAATGCACAGCGGAAGATTTCTTTCGTACCTGAGAATAAACATGCTTTAAAGTGTCAACCAAAAGGTTGGTGAGTTCATTAGTTTGACATCAATAATCATTTCAATATTTTAATAGACCACAAGATTTCATATTCCAATTTCTCATAAATAAACGTCCCATGCATAGAGACAAAAATATCATTCATATGGATTGAACACCTGGTAACCGACATTAACAATATGCATATAAGAATGTCCCCATCATTCCGGGATCCTCCTTCGGACATGATATAAATTTCGAAGTACAAAAACATCCGGTACTTTGGATGGGGCTTGTTGGGCCCGATAGATCTATCTTTAGGATTCGCGTCAATTAGGGTGTATGTTCCCTAATTCTTAGATTACCAGACTAAAAGGGGGCATATTCGGTTTAATAATTCAACCATAGAATGTAGTTTCGATTACTTGTGTCTATTTCGTAAAATATTTATAAAAGTAGCGCATGTATTCTCAGCCCAAAAATATAAAGGGTAAAAAGGCAAATGAAACTCACCATACTGTATTTCGTAGTGAAAATACATATAACGTCATTGAACTAGTGCAAGGTTGGCCTCGGATTCACGAACCTAAATTAATTATATATAATTATATGTTGGTCAATATTTGTCTAACAATTAGGTCAGGTCATAGTGTACCACAATCCTAATGCTCGAGACTAATATGCAAAAGTCAACAAAAGTCAATTTGACTCAAAATGATTTCCAAAATTTATACATGATTATAATATATTTTAAATATCGTCGTTTTATATTTTTAAAAGATTTATTAGAGTAAATAATATAATTCATTTATTAATAAATAAAATTTTATATTAAAATTTATATAATAAAATATACTTTTATATATATTAAGTAATAAAATTTATAGGGTTCATTTAATATCATAAAGATAATATGATAGGTATTATTAAAGTAATTTATTACACGTAGTAAAATATGTTTGTATTACATATTTATTTGATAAAATAATATCTATAATGTTAGTAAGTAAAAGTTGTATTATTTTGTAATAATAATTATTATTATAAAAATATCAGTATTTATAATTACTAAGATGATATTATGATAAAACGATAATTCTAATTATGATAACTTTAATATTTACGATAATTTTTAATATTATCTATAAAATAATAATTCTATTTAAAATGATAATAAAAATGATATTTTATAGTAACAATGACATTTCTATTAAAATGATAATTTTTGTTAAAATGATAATTTTTGTTAAAATGATAGTTTTGATACTAACGATACTTTTAATAATAATAGTAATGATAAAAATAATAAGAACGATAATTTTATCTAAATCAATAACTTATAATATTTTAATTTCATCATGATACTCTTACTCATTATTTCCTAATCGTTTCGTTTAATAGCTTTTAATCGTCTTTTATATCGTGTTAATAATAATGATAATAATAGTAATTAAAATAATTAGGTGTTACTAATATTAGTTTTAATTACAATAATACTAATAATGATGATTACTATGACATTATTAACGATAATGATAATATAATAATAATAATAACAATAACCATTTTTAAATAATGATATATATATTAATAATGATAATAATAATAATGATAATAATAATAATAATAATACTAATTATAACTTTAATGATAATAACGATAGTAATAATAATAAAAATAACAATTTTTAATGATAAATCCTTTTATTGATAAAGATAATAATAATAATAATAATAATAATAATAATAATAATAATAATAATAATAATAATAATAATAATAATAATAATAATAATAATAATAATAATAATAATAATAATAATAATAAGATAAAACTAGAACGACGATAATAACGACGATAATAATAATCATTTTTAATAATAATACAAAAATTCGATGGACTATAACTTTAAATCCGTTCATCGAAATCATTCGATATCTAAATGAAAAGTTCTTAATTTTTCGCTAGCTTTCCAATGACATGCATATCTTATACCTTATCTCAGTCTCATATATAACTAATTCAGGATTCAACATAACCTAACTAAAGGCAATATCAAAAGTACAAACATGCATAATCCTATATACTCGAGCACTAGTCAGGGATACACTATTAGTATGTAAAAGTTAAATTATGAGTACTCACGTATCAATATTGAGATTCAATATTGCAGGAAAGGTACGTAGACGCAACGGAGAAGATAAACACTATATTGACCTCACGAGCATACCCATGAACCATACCCAATCACCTCCATAGCTATAACCCATAATTTCCTTAATCCAATCTCACTCAAAAAACAATTTCAAAATCACTCGGACCGCACTCCGACGTAATATTTTATGTATACTAATAATATCTTGAAATAATACAGAGTAAATATATATATATATATATATATATATATATATATATATATATATATATATATGTAAATCGATTGAGAGAGTTTAGAGAAAAATATTTTCAAGTTTTTATGAAATAATGAAACCTATTGAATTCTATTTATAATAGATTTTTGAATTATTAAAGTGAATTATTAAAGTATGAATTATTAAAGTGAATTATTAAAGTATGAATTATTAAAGTGAATTATTAAAGTATGAATTATTAAAGTGAATTATTAAAGTATGAATTATTAAAGTGAATTATTAAAGTTAAAGTAAAATAAAAATAAAGTAAAGGTAAAGTTTAAGTATAGTAAAAGTATAAAACTATGTACGTATAATACGCGTATAAATATATATAATATTAATTTAAATCGTTATATATATTTAATAAAATAAAATATAAATTTCATTATCTTTATCATACTGGTTAAGTAATGAGTTGTCAAAAGTGGTTCTAGATATTTATAAAAGTTATATACGTTTTAATAATAAAGTTCTTTTTAAACTGAAAACGTTTTTGTACGTTTGAAACTAAATCAAATAAATATAATAATTTTGTTTTCCAAAACCAAATATTTTTAAGAATCATTTTGTTTAAAGGTTAAAATAATAGAAATCGTTATATCATAAAACGTTTTAGAAAAGTAGAATCATATATATTCATAATAGGTTTCAAGTTTTTAAATTACAGTCTGTTGGTGAAGCATGGAATAAAGTTCAAAGGTTAAATAAACGTATGAAATCATCTTAATGAAAAATGTCGAGTTACTTAACTTGTCGATATCCAACATCTAAGTTAGTTACACTTCACGTTCTTACTTATAAATCACTTTACCATTTTCTGAATGTTGTCAAAAAGAATAGATTTCTTAAATCATAGTGGACCTCATAACATAGACCCGTAATTATATCACAATGTATCTGATAAATCAATCATTTGATATTATCTTCTAATTCCATCGATAAACATATTGAAACAAATACGTTCATGTAAAGTATTATACGTTTAATACTTTATTAATATTCTCAAGTTATAATATATATACCTATATATACATATTTATTTATATATAACGGTTCGTGAATCGTCAGAATTTGGTCGAGGTTATAATGAATGTAAGAATACAATTTAAAATTCTTGAGATTTAACTTAACAAACTTTGCTTATCGTGTCGGAATAATATAAAGATAAAGTTTAAATTTGGTTGGAAATTTTCGGGTTGTCACAATCTTCTCGGTAGTTTCTTGTATAATCTCCGGACCCGTAATCTGTCTATCCCCCACTTCACTCCAACAAATCGGAGACCTGCACTTTCTACCATAAAGTGCTTCAAACGGCGCCATCTCAATGCTTGAATGGTAGCCGTTGTTGTAGGAAAATTCTGCTAACGGTAGATGTCGATCCCAACTGTTTCCGAAATCAATAACACATGCTCGTAGCATGTCTTCAAGCATTTGTATCGTCCTTTCGCTATGCCCATCAGTTTGTGGATGATAGGCAGTACTCATGTCTAGACGAGTTCCTAATGCTTGCTGTAATGTCTGCCAGAATCTTGAAATAAATCTGCCATCCCTATCAGAGATAATAGAGATTGGTATTCCATGTCTGGAGATGACTTCCTTCAAATATAGTCGTGCTAACTTCTCCATCTTGTCATCTTCTCTTATTGGCAGGAAGTGTGCTGATTTGGTGAGACGATCAACTATTACCCAAATAGTATCAAAACCACTTGCAGTCCTTGGCAATTTAGTGATGAAATCCATGGTAATGTTTTCCCATTTCCATTCCGGGATTTCGGGTTGTTGAAGTAGACCTGATGGTTTCTGATGCTCAGTTTTGACCTTAGAACACGTCAAACATTCTCCTACGTATTTAGCAACATCGGCTTTCATACCCGGCCACCAAAAATGTTTCTTGAGATCCTTGTACATCTTCCCCGTTCCAGGATGTATTGAGTATCTAGTTTTATGAGCTTCTCTAAGTACCATTTCTCTCATATCTCCAAATTTTGGTACCCAAATCCTTTCAGCCCTATACCGGGTTCCGTCTTCCCGAATATTAAGATGTTTCTCCGATCCTTTGGGTATTTCATCCTTTAAATTTCCCTCTTTTAAAACTCCTTGTTGCGCCTCCTTTATTTGAGTAGTAAGGTTAGTGTGAATCATTATATTCATAGATTTTACTCGAATGGGTTCTCTGTCCTTTCTGCTCAAGGCGTCGGCTACCACATTTGCCTTCCCCGGGTGGTAACGAATCTCAAAGTCGTAATCATTCAATAATTCAATCCACCTACGCTGCCTCATATTCAGTTGTTTCTGATTAAATATGTGTTGAAGACTTTTGTGGTCGGTATATATAATACTTTTGACCCCATATAAGTAGTGCCTCCAAGTCTTTAATGCAAAAATAACCGCGCCTAATTCCAAATCATGCGTCGTATAATTTTGTTCGTGAATCTTCAATTGTCTAGACGCATAAACAATCACCTTCATTCGTTGCATTAATACACAACCGAGACCTTGCTTTGATGCGTCACAATAAATCACAAAATCATCATTCCCTTCAGGCAATGACAATATAGGTGCCGTAGTTAGCTTTTTCTTCAATAACTGAAACGCTTTCTCTTGTTCATCATTCCATTCAAATTTCTTCCCTTTATGCGTTAATGCAGTCAAGGGTTTTGCTATTCTTGAAAAGTCTTGGATGAACCTTCTGTAGTAACCAGCTAGTTCTAAAAACTGGCGTATGTGTTTCGGAGTTTTTGGGGTTTCCCACTTTTCAACAGTTTCTATCTTTGCCGGATCCACCTTAATACCTTCTTTGTTCACTATGTGACCGAGGAATTGAACTTCTTCCAACCAAAATGCACACTTTGAAAACTTAGCGTACAATTCTTCCTTCCTCAATACTTCTAACACCTTTCTCAAATGTCCACCGTGTTCTTGGTCATTCTTTGAGTAAATAAGTATGTCATCAATGAAAATAATGACAAACTTGTCAAGGTATGGTCCACTCACTTGGTTCATAAGGTTCATGAACACAGCTGGTGCATTAGTTAAACCAAACGGCATGACCATAAACTCGTAATGACCGTAACGTGTTCTGAAAGCAGTCTTTGGAATATCATCTTCTTTCACCCGCATTTGATGATACCCGGAACGTAAGTCAATCTTTGAATAAATAGACGAGCCTTGTAGTTGATCAAATAAGTCGTCGATTCTCGGTAGTGGGTAGCGGTTCTTGATGGTAAGTTTGTTCAACTCTCGGTAGTTGATACACAACCTGAATGTACCATCTTTCTTCTTGACAAACAAAACAGGAGCTCCCCACAGTGATGTTCTTGGTCGAATGAAACCACGCTCTAAAAGTTCTTGTAATTGGCTTTGCAGTTCTTTCATCTCGCTGGGTGCGAGTCTGTAAGGAGCACGAGCTATTGGTGTAGCTCCTGGTACAAGATCTATTTGAAATTCAACGGATCGATGTGGGGGTAATCCCGGTAATTCTTTCGGAAATACATCGGGAAATTCTTTTGCAATGGGAACATCATTGATGCTCTTTTCTTCAGTTTGTACTTTCTCGACGTGTGCTAGAACAGCATAGCAACCTTTTCTTATTAGTTTTTGTGCCTTCAAATTACTAATAAGATGTAGCTTCGTGTTGCCCTTTTCTCCGTACACCATTAAGGGTTTTCCTTTTTCTCGTATAATGCGAATTGTATTTTTGTAACAAACGATCTCTGCTTTCACTTCTTTCAACCAGTCCATACCGATTATCACATCAAAACTCCCTAACTCTACTGGTATCAAATCAATCTTAAATGTTTCGCTAACCAGTTTAATTTCTCGATTCCGACATATATTATCTGCTGAAATTAATTTACCATTTGTTAATTCGAGTAAAAATTTACTATCCAAAGGCGTCAATGGACAACTTAATTTAGCACAAAAATCTCTACTCATATAGCTTCTATCCGCACCCGAATCAAATAAAACGTAAGCAGATTTATTGTCAATAAGAAACGTACCCGTAACAAGCTCTGGTCTTCCTGTGCCTCTGCCGCATTAATATTGAAAACTCTTCCGCGGCCTTGTCCATTCGTGTTCTCCTGGTTCAGGCAATTTCTAATAATGTGGCCCAGTTTTCCACATTTATAACAAACTACATTGGCATAACTTGCTCCGACACTACTTGTTCCGCCATTACTCGTTCCGACACCATTTGTTCCTTTCATTCAATTAACCCCTGGTCCGTAGACCTCACACTTCGCCGCGCTATGACCATTTCTTTTACACTTGTTGCAAAATTTGGTGCAGAACCCCGAGTGATACTTTTCACACCTTTGGCATAGCTGCTTCTGATTGTTGTTGTTGTTGTTGTGGTTATTATTGTTGTTGGGATGATTGTTGTAGTTGCTGTTGTTGTTGTTGTTGTTGTTGGGCCGTTTGTTGTAGTTGCGATTGATGTTGCGATTATTGGGATAATTGTTGCGATTATTGTTGTAATTGCTGTTGTTGTTGTATTGGTGATTCTTATCACCATTTTCCTCCCACTTTCTTTTGACTTGCTTCACATTGGCCTCTTCAGCAGTCTGTTCTTTAATTCTTTCTTCAATCTGGTTCACTAGTTTGTGAGCCATTCTACATGCCTGTTGTATGGAGGCGGGCTCGTGTGAACTTATATCTTCTTGGATTCTTTCCGGTAATCCTTTCACAAACGCGTCGATCTTCTCTTCCTCATCTTCGAATGCTCCTGGACACAATAGGCATAATTCTGTGAATCGTCTTTCGTACGTGGTAATATCAAATCCTTGGGTTCGTAACCCTCTAAGTTCTGTCTTGAGCTTATTGACCTCGGTTCTGGGACGGTACTTCTCGTTCATCAAGTGCTTGAATGCTGACCACGGTAGTGCGTACGCATCGTCTTGTCCCACTTGCTCTAGATAGGTATTCCACCACGTTAACGCAGAACCTGTGAAGGTATGCGTAGCGTACTTCACTTTGTCCTCTTCAGTACACTTACTTATGGCAAACACCGATTCGACCTTCTCGGTCCACCGTTTCAATCCGATCGGTCCTTCGGTTCCATCAAATTCCAAAGGTTTGCAGGCAGTGAATTCTTTGTAGGTGCATCCTACACGATTTCCTGTACTGCTAGATCCAAGGTTATTATTGGTATGTAGCGCAGCCTGTACTGCGGCTATGTTTGAAGCTAGAAAAGTACGGAATTCCTCTTCATTCATATTCACGGTGTGTCGAGTAGTCGGTGCCATTTCCTTCAAAATAGTCAAATGGAACAAGTTAATCATACAGAATATTAAGAGTAGTTAATAGTATTTCGTAGCATAATATGAACTCATTTATAAAAGCTTTTTCTTCATATTAGCGTTTTATAAGTTTAAATTCGGGTAGTACCTACCCGTTAAGTTCATACTTAGTAGCTAATATACAATTCAACTACTACAATTCTATATGAAAAACTGATTATAATAATATTTCGCGTTCAAACTTTTACACAATATTTTACAAACTTACAATACCGCTTATTTTACATATAGTATGAAATATAATACACAATAAATTTGATACAAGATGGTTGTGAAGATAATTCTAGCTAGTACACAAGTCGTTCAACAAAGGCAATAAAGACACGTAATTCATACGTCCAGAAACAAGTCATGCATTCTGGTTTTACTAGGATTACTTCCCATCCTTGGTCTTGTGGAACATAACCGTTATGGTCGTTGATAAGACAGCGTGTTGTAACGTCGTCAAAGGGACGAGGGTTACGTAATGTCCAACAGTCCCTTAACAATCTAAAAACCTCATATCTTACCCCAATTACCGACTCCGTCACTTGTGGGAACGTTTTGTTTAATAGTTGTAGCCCGATGTTCTTGTTCTCACTTTGGTGAGAAGCGAACATTACTAATCCGTAAGCATAACATGCTTCTTTATGTTGCATGTTAGCCGCTTTTTCTAAATCACGAAGTCCAATATTCGGATATATTGAGTCAAAATAATTTCTTAACCCATTGCGTAAAATAGCATTTGGGTTCCCCACAATATATGCGTCAAAGTAAACACATCGTAACTTATGGATTTCCCAATGTGATATCCCCCATCTTTCGAACAAAAGCCTTTTATAAACCAAGGCATTCTTAGAACGTTCTTCGAATGTCTTACAAACTGATCTCGCCTTAAATAGTTGTGCCGAAGAATTCTGACCGACTCTAGACAAGATTTCATCAATCATGTCTCCGGGTAGGTCTCTTAAAATATTGGGTTGTCTATCCATTTTGTGTTTTTATACTGTAAAATAGACAAGAGTTAGATTCATAAAAAAAATACTTATTAATACAAGCAATTTTTACATATATCATAAAGCATAAGCACACTATATTACATATATTACACCACACGAATACAACTATCTTATTCTAAACTCGCTTGTTTCTTCTTCTTTGGTTTTGGTTCGTTTTGCCAAGTTTCTAGGGATATATGATGTTCCCCTAATATGAGCCGTCATTTTCCACATTGGTTTAGAAAAACCTGGTGGTTTAGAGGTTCCCGGGTCATTGTTACAACTTAAGGACTTCGGAGGTTGACGATACATATAAAGTTCATCGGGGTTGGAATTAGATTTCTCTATTTTTATGCCCTTTCCCTTATTATTTTCTTTTGCCTTTTTAAATTCAGTTGGGGTAATTTCTATAACATCATCGGAATTCTCGTCGGAATCCGATTCATCGGAGAATTGGTAATCCTCCCAATATTTTGCTTCCTTGGCGGAAACACCATTGACCATAATTAACCTTGGTCGGTTGGTTGAGGATTTTCTTTTACTTAACCGTTTTATTATTTCCCCCACCGGTTCTATTTCTTCATCCGGTTCCGATTCTTCTTCTGGTTCCGATTCTTCTTCCGGTTCCGACTCTTCTTCCGGTTCCTCTTCGGGAACTTATGAATCAGTCCACGAATCATTCCAATTTATATTTGACTCTTCATTATTATTAGGTGAGTCAATGGGACTTGTTCTAGAGGTAGACATCTATCACATAATATCAAACGCGTTAAGAGATTAATATATCACATAATATTCACATGTTAAAAATATATAGTTTCCAACAAAATTTGTTAAGCAATCATTTTTCAAGTAAACACGGTCGAAGTCTAGACTCACTAATGCATCCTAACAAACTCGATAAGACACACTAATGCAAAATTCTGGTTCTCTAAGACCAACGCTCTGATACCAACTGAAATGTCCCGTTCTTATTGATTAAAAACGTTCCATATTAATTGATTTCGTTGCGAGGTTTTGACCTCTATATGAGACGCTTTTCAAAGACTGCATTCATTTTAAAACAAACCATAACCTTTATTTCATCAATAAAGGTTTAAAAAGCTTTACGTAGATTATCAAATAATGATAATCTAAAATATCATGTTTACACACGACCATTACATAATGGTTTACAATACAAATATGTTACAACAAAATAAGTTTCTTGAATGCAGTTTTTACACAATATCATACAAGCATGGACTCCAAATCTCGTCCTTATTTAAGTATGCAACAACGGAAGCTCTTAATAATCACCTGAGAATAAACATGCTTAAAACGTGAACAAAAATGTTGGTGAGTTATAGGTTTAACCTATATATATCAAATCATAATAATAGACCACAAGATTTCATATTTCAATACACATCCCATACATAGAGATAAAAATCATTCATATGGTGAACACCTGGTAACCGACATTAACATGATGCATATATAAGAATATCCCCATCATTCCGGGACACCCTTCGGATATGATATAAATTTCGAAGTACTAAAGCATCCGGTTCTTTGGATGGGGTTTGTTAGGCCCAATAGATCTATCTTTAGGATTCGCGTCAATTAGGGTGTATGTTCCCTAATTCTTAGATTACCAGACTTAATAAAAAGGGGCATATTCGATTTCAATAATTCAACCATAGAATGTAGTTTCACGTACTTGTGTCTATTTTGTAAATCATTTATAAAACCTGCATGTATTCTCATCCCAAAAATATTAGATTTTAAAAGTGGGACTATAACTCACTTTCACAGATTTTTACTTCGTCGGGAAGTAAGACTTGGCCACTGGTTGATTCACGAACCTATAACAATATATACATATATATCAAAGTATGTTCAAAATATATTTACAACACTTTTAATATATTTTGATGTTTTAAGTTTATTAAGTCAGCTGTCCTCGTTAGTAACCTACAACTAGTTGTCCACAGTTAGATGTACAGAAATAAATCGATAAATATTATCTTGAATCAATCCACGACCCAGTGTATACGTATCTCAGTATTGATCACAACTCAAACTATATATATTTTGGAATCAACCTCAACCCTGTATAGCTAACTCCAACATTCACATATAGAGTGTCTATGGTTGTTCCGAAATATATATAGATGTGTCGACATGATAGGTCGAAACATTGTATACGTGTCTATGGTATCTCAATATTACATAATATACAATACAAGTTGATTAAGTTATGGTTGGAATAGATTTGTTACTAATTTTCACGTAGCTAAAATGAGAAAAATTATCCAATCTTGTTTTACCCATAACTTCTTCATTTTAAATCCGTTTTGAGTGAATCAAATTGCTATGGTTTCATATTGAACTCTATTTTATGAATCTAAACAGAAAAAGTATAGGTTTATAGTCGGAAAAATAAGTTACAAGTCGTTTTTGTAAAGGTAGTCATTTCAGTCGAAAGAACGACGTCTAGATGACTATTTTAGAAAACATACTTCCACTTTGAGTTTAACCATAATTTTTGGATATAGTTTCATGTTCATAATAAAAATCATTTTCTCAGAATAACAACTTTTAAATCAAATTTTATCATAGTTTTTAATTAACTAACCCAAAACAGCCCGCGGTGTTACTACGACGGCGTAAATCCGGTTTTACGGTGTTTTTCGTGTTTCCAGGTTTTAAATCATTAAGTTAGCATATCATATAGATATAGAACATGTGTTTAGTTGATTTTAAAAGTCAAGTTAGAAGGATTAACTTTTGTTTGCGAACAAGTTTAGAATTAACTAAACTATGTTCTAGTTATTACAAGTTTAAACCTTCGAATAAGATAACTTTATATGTATGAATCGAATGATTTTATGAACATCATTACTACCTTAAGTTCCTTGGATAAAACTACTAGAAAAGAGAAAAATGGATCTAGCTTCAACGGATCCTTGGATGGCTCGAAGTTCTTGAAGCAGAATCATGACACAAAAACAAGTTCAAGTAAGATCATCACTTGAAATAAGATTGTTATAGTTATAGAAATTGAACCAAAGTTTGAATATGATTATTACCTTGTATTAGAATGATAACCTACTATAAGAAACAAAGATTTCTTGAGGTTGGATGATCACCTTACAAGATTGGAAGTGAGCTAGCAAACTTGAAAGTATTCTTGATTTTATGTAACTAGAACTTGTAGAATTTATGAAGAACACTTAGAACTTGAAGATTGAACTTGAGAGAGATCAATTAGATGAAGAAAATTGAAGAATGAAAGTGTTTGTAGGTGTTTTTGGTCGTTGGTGTATGGATTAGATATAAAGGATATGTAATTTTGTTTTCATGTAAATAAGTCATGAATGATTACTCATATTTTTGTAATTTTATGAGATATTTCATGCTAGTTGCCAAATGATGGTTCCCACATGTGTTAGGTGACTCACATGGGCTGCTAAGAGCTGATCATTGGAGTGTATATACCAATAGTACATACATCTAAAAGCTGTGTATTGTACGAGTACGAATACGGGTGCATACGAGTAGAATTGTTGATGAAACTGAACGAGGATGTAATTGTAAGCATGTTTGTTAAGTAGAAGTATTTTGATAAGTGTATTGAAGTCTTTCAAAAGTGTATAAATACATATTAAAACACTACATGTATATACATTTTAACTGAGTCGTTAAGTCATCGTTAGTCGTTACATGTAAGTGTTGTTTTGAAACCTTTAGGTTAACGATCTTGTTAAATGTTGTTAACCCAATGTTTATAATATCAAATGAGATTTTAAATTATTATATTATCATGATATTATCATGTATGAATATCTCTTAATATGATATATATACATTAAATATCTTTACAACGATAATCGTTACATATATGTCTCGTTTAAAAATCATTAAGTTAGTAGTCTTGTTTTTACATATGTAGTTCATTGTTAATATACTTAATGATATGTTTACTTATCATAGTATCATGTTAACTATATATATATCTATATAAATGTCATCATATAGTTTTTACAAGTTTTAACGTTCGTGAATCACCGGTCAACTTGGGTGGTCAATTGTCTATATGAAACATATTTCAATTAATCAAGTCTTAACAAGTTTGATTTCTTAACATGTTGGAAACATTTAATCATGTAAATATCAATCTCAATTAATATATATAAACATGGAAAAGTTCAGGTCACTACAGTTGTTCGATTTGGTAAACGAGAGAAATTAAATCCAATGTAAATAGGACCATTCAAGATTATTGATCGTGTCAGACCAGTAGCTTACCGACTTGAATTACCACAACAACTCGCGGCTGTACATAACACTTTCCACGTCTAAAATTTGAAGAAATGTTTTGCTAAAGAAGATCTCACTATTCCGTTAGACGAAATCCAAATCAACGAAAAACTTCAATTCGTCGAAGAACCAGTCGAAATAATGGATCGTGAGGTTAAAAGACTTAAGCAAAACAAGATACCAATTGTTAAAGTTCGATGGAATGCTCGTAGAGGACCCGAGTTCACCTGGGAACGAGAAGATCAGATGAAGAAGAAATACCCGCACTTATTTCCAGAAGATACGTCAACACCTCCAACTGCTTAAAATTTCGGGACGAAATTTATTTAATGGGTAGGTACTGTAGTGACCCGAACTTTTCCATGTTTATATATATTAAATGAAATTGTTATTTACATGATTAAGTGTTTCCAACATGTTAAGCAATCAAACTTGTTAAGACTTGATTAATTGAAATAGGTTTCATATAGACAATTGACCACCCAAGTTGACCGGTGATTCACGAACGTTAAAACTTGTAAAAACTATATGATGACATATATATGATTATATATATATTGTTAACATGATATTATGATAAGTAAGTATCTCATTAGGTATTTTAACAATAAGTTATATACATAAAATTGAGTTTATTGAATTAAGAAACTCGAAACGATATATATAACGATTATCGTTATAACAACGTCGTACTAAATACATATGAATCATATTAAGATATTGATACACTATGTTTAATCATGATAAATGATAAGTAAACATGTCATTAAATGTATTAACAATGAACTACATATCTAAAAACAAGACTACTAACTTAATGATTTCGAAACGAGACATATATGTAACGATTATCGTTGTAACAACATTTAACTGTATATATATCATACTAAGATATATTAATATATCATAATATCATGATAATGTAATAATTTAACATCTCTTTAGATATAATAAACAATGGGTTAACAACATTTAACAAGATCGTTAGCCTAAAGGTTTCAAGACAAAATTTACATGTAACGACTAACGATGACTTAAAGACTCAGTTAAAATGTATATACATGTAGTGTTTTAATATGTATTCATTCACTTTTTAAAGACTTAAAGACACTTTTCAAAATACTTCTACTTAATAAAAATGCTTACAATTACATCCTCGTTCAGTTTCATCAACAATTATACTCGTATGCACCCGTATTCGTACTCGTACAATACACAGCTTTTAGATGTATGTACTATTGGTATATACACTCCAATTATTAGCTCTTAGCAGCCCATGTGAGTCACCTAACACATGCGGGAACCATCATTTGGCAACTAGCATGAAATATCTCATAAAATTACAAAAATATTAGTAATCATTCATGACTTATTTACATGTAAACAAAATTACACATCCTTTATATCTAATCCATATACCAACGACCAAAAACACCTACAAACACTTTCATTCTTCAATTTTCTTCATCTAATTGATCTCTCTCAAGTTCTATCTTCAAGTTCTAAGTGTTCTTCATAAATTCTATAAGTTCTAGTTTCATAAAATCAAGAATACTTCCAAGTTTGCTAGCTTACTTCCAATCTTGTAAAGTGATCATCCAACCTCAAGAAATCTTTCTTATTTACAGTAATATATCTTTCTATTACAAGGTAATACTCATATTCAAACTTTGATTCAATTTCTATAACTATAACAATCTTATTTCGAGTGGAAATCTTACTTGAACTTATTTTCGTGTCATGATTCTGCTTCAAGAACTTTCAAGCCATCCAAGGATCCTTTGGAGCTAGATCTAATTTTCTCATTTCCAGTAGGTTTATCCACAAAACCTGAGGTAGTAATGATGTTCATAACATCATTCAATTCATATATATAAAACTACCTTATTCGAAGGTTTAAACTTGTAATCACTAGAACATAGTTTAGTTAATTCTAAACTTGTTCGCAAACAAAAGTTAATCCTTCTAACTTGACTTTTAAAATCAACTAGACACATGTTCTATATCTATATGATATGCTAACTTAATGATTTAAAACCTGAAAACACAAAAAACACCGTAAAACTGGATATACGCCGTCGTAGTAACACCGCGGGCTTTTTTGGGTTAGTTAATTAAAAACTATGATAAATTTGATTTAAAAGTTATTTTTCTGGGAAAATGATTTTTCTTATGAACATGAAACTATATCCAAAAATCATGTTAAACTCAAAGTGGAAGTATGTTTTCCAAAATGGTCATCTAGACGTCGTTCTTTCGACTGAAATGACTACCTTTACAAAAATGACTTGTAACCTGTTTTTCCAACTATAAACTTATACTTTTTATGTTTAGATTCATAAACTTAAGTTCAATATGAAACCATAGCAACTTGAAACACTCAAAACAGATTTAAAACGAAGAAGTTATGGGTAAAACAAGATTGGATATTTTTGCTTGTTGTAACTACGTGAAAATTGGTAACAAATCTATATTAAAAATATCCTAGCTAACTCATATTGTATTATACATGTATTCTAATATATTATGTAATCTTAGGATACCATAGACACGTATGCAAATGTTTTGACATATCATATCAACCCATGTATATATATTATTTGGAACAACCATAGACACTCTATATGCAATAATGTTGGAGTTAGCTATACAGGGTTGAGGTTGATTCCAAAAATATATATGCTTTGAGTTGTGATCTAACCTGAGACGTGTATACACTTGGTCGTGGATTGATTCAAGATAATATATATCGATTTATTTATGTACATCTAACCGTGGACAACTAGTTGTAGGTTACTAACGAGGACAGCTGACTTAATAAACTTAAAACAGTAAAATGTATTAAAAAATGTTGTAAATATATTTTGAACATACTTTGATATATATGTACATATTTGTTATAGGTTCGTGAATCGACCAGTGGCCAAGTCTTACTTCCCGACGAAGTAAAAATATGTGAAAGTGAGTTATAGTCCCACTTTTAAAAATCTAATATTTTGGGATGAGAATACATGCAATTTTATAAATATTTTACGAAATAGACACAAGTAAATGAAACTACATTATATGGGTGAATGATCGAAGCCGAATATGCCCCTTTTTAGCTTGGTAGCCTAAGAATTTGGGAACAGACCCCCAAATTGACGCGAATCCTAAAGATAGATCTATTGGGCCCAACAAGCCCCATTTTGGAATTTGGAATGCTTTAGTACTTCAAAATTATCATGTCCGATGGGTGTCCCGGAATGATGGGGATATTCTATATGCATCTTGTTAATGTCGGTTACCAGGTGTTCACCATATGAATGAATTTTATCTCTATGTATGGGATGTATATTGAAATATGAAATCTTATGGTCTATTATTATGATTTGATAATATATAGGTTAAACCTATAACTCACCAATATTTTTGTTGACGTTTTAAGCATGTTTATTTTCAGGTGATTATTAAGAGCTTCCGCTGTTGCATACTAAAATAAGGACAAGATTTGGAGTCCATGCTTGTATGATATTGTGTAAAAACTGCATTTAAGAAACTTATTTTTGATGTAATATATTCTTATTGTAAACCATTATGTAATGGTCGAGTGTAACGGTATATTTTAGATTATCATTACTTGATAATCTATGTAATGCTTTTTAAACCTTTATCGATAAAATAAAGGTTATGGTTGTTTTAAAAATGAATGCAGTCTTTGAAAAACGTCGCATATAGAGGTTAAAACCTCGCACGAAATCAATTAATATGGAACGTTTATAATCAATATGAACGGGACATTTCAGTTGGTATCCGAGCGTTGGTCTTAGAGAACCAGAAATTTACATTAGTGTGTCTTATCGAGTTTGTTAGGATACATTAGTGAGTCTGGACTTCGACCATGTTTTCGTTAAAAACGATTGCTTAACACTTTTGTTGGAAACTATATATTATTAACATGTAAATATTATGTGATATATTAACCTCTTAATGTGTTTGATATTGTGTGATAGATGTCTACCACTAGTACAAATCCCATCGACTCACCTAATAATAATGAAGAGTCGAATATAATTTGGGAAGATTCACAAATTCCCGAAGAGGAACCGGAAGAAGAGAAACCGGAAGAAGAGGAGGAACCGGAAGAAGAAGAGGTTCTGGAGGAAGAAATATTGATACCTACAGTAAATCGATTAAATAAAAGAAAATCATCAACCAACGGACCAAAGTTAAAAATGGTCAATGGTATTTCCGCCGAGGAAGCAAAATATTGGGAAGATTACAAATTTTCCGATGAATCGGATCCCGATGAGGATTCCGATGATATTATAGAAATTACCTCAACCCAATTTAATAAGGCAAAAGAAAATAATAAGGGAAAAGGTATAAAAATAGAGAAACCTGATTCCAACCCCGATGAACTTTATATGTATCGACAACGTCCGTATTTCCTAAATTGTAACAATAACCCGGGAACCTCTAAACTACCAGGTTTTTCTAAACCATTGTGGAAAACAATGGCTCGTATTAGAGGAACACCATATATCCCTAGAAAATTAGGAAAACGAACCAAGTCCGAAGAAGAAGAAACCAGTGATTCAGATTAGAGGGTTGTAATCATGTTGTGTATTATATGTATTGTAGTGTGCTTGTACTTTTATGTTCTATGTAAAAAAGTTGCTTGTATTGTTTGTTAATTATCTTTTACGAATCTAATCCTTGTCTATTTTACAGTATAAAAACAAAATGGACGTTAAGGGTAGACAACCGAATATTTTAGAAGAACTACCAGAGGATATGATTGAGGAAATCTTGTCTAGAGTCGGTCAGAATTCATCAGCACATTTAGTTATGGCGAAATTAACTTGTCAAACATTTGAAAGACTTTCCAGAAATGCCTTAGTTTATAAAAGGCTTTCCTTTGATAGGTGGGGTATATCACATTGGGGAGACTGTAAGTTACGCCGTGTTTTCTTTAAAGCATTAAATGCGGGGAACCCAAATGCAATTTTTCGCTACGGGTTAAGAACCTATTTTGACTCAACATATCCCAACATAGGATTTCATGAATTAGAAAGAGCTTCTAACATGCACCATAAAGAAGCATGTTATACTTACGGGTTAGTGATGTTCGCTTCTTACCAAAGTGAGAAAAAGAATATCGGGTTACAACTTTTAAATAAAACCTTCCCACAAGTGACGGATTCAGTAGTTGGGGTGAGAAACATGGTTTTTAGATTATTGTGAGGCTGTTGGACATTACGAAACCCTCGTTCTTTTGACGACATTACAACATGCTGCCTAGCCAATGGTCATAACGGTTACTTTCCACAAGACCAAGGATGGGAAGTCGTCTTAGTAAAACCTGAATGCATGACTTGTTTTTGGACTTATGAATTACGTGTCTTTATTTCTTTTGCTGAACAACTTGCGTACTAACTAGAATTGCCTTTATAGCTGCTGAGTAGCAAAGATATTATGTGCTATATTTCATCCTATATGTATAATAGTGATATTGTAAGTTTGTAAAATATTGTATAAAGGTTTGAACGCGAAATATTATTGTAATAAGTTTTTCATATAGAAGCGTAGTAGTTGAGTTGTATAGTAGCTAGTAAGTATGAACTTGACGGGTAGGTACTACCCGAATTAAAACTATAAAATGCTAATATGAAGAAAAAGCTTTTATAAATAAGTTCATATAATGCTACGAGATAATATTGACTACTCTTAAAATCTATATGATTAACTCAATTCTTTTGGCTATTTTTGAAGGAAATGGCACCGGCAACTCGTCAGAATTTGAACATGAGCGAGGAAGACTTTCGTGTTTTCCTTGCAGCAAACATAGCCGCAGTACAGGCTGCGATGCAAAATAACAATAACTCTAGATCTAGCAGTGGAACTAATTCCACAAGAAATTGTGTAGGATGCTCCTACAAAGTATTCACTGCCTGCAAACCTTTGGAATTTGATGGAACTGAAGGACCAATTGGATTGAAACGGTGGACCGAGAAAGTCGAATCGGTGTTTGCCATAAGTAAATGTACTGAAGAGGACAAAGTTAAGTACGCTACGCATACCTTCACAGGTATTGCGTTAACGTGGTGGAACACTTATCTTGAACACGTAGGACAAAATGCTGCTTACGCACTACCGTGGTCGACATTCAAGCAATTGATGAACGAGCAGTACCTACCTAGAAACGAAGTCAATAAGCTCAAGGTAGAGCTTAGAGAGTTACGAACACAAGGGTTCGACATTACCACATATGAACGACAATTCACAGAATTGTGCCTATTATGTCCAGGAACGTTTGAAGATGAAGAAGAGAAGATCGACGCGTTTATAAAAGGGTTACCAGTAAGGATTCAAGAAGATGTGAGTTCACACGAACCCGCTTCCATACAAAAGGCAAGTCGAATGGCTCATAAACTCATAAATCAGATTGAAGGAAGAATTAAAGAGCAGGCGGCCGAAGAAGCCAACACGAAACAACTCAAGAGAAAGTGGGAAGAAACCAGTGACAAGGGTCACCAATACAACAACAACAACAACAACAACAACAAAAATTACAACCACAACCGCAACAAAAATCGCAACAATAACCGCAATCCCAACAATAACTACAACAAACTTCCCAACAACAACAACTACAACAACCATTCCAACAACAATAACAATCCCAACAACAACCTCAATAACAACAACGGCAACAAAAACCAAAAATGCCAAAGGTGTGAAGAGTACCACCAGAATGGGTTCTGCATGACATTTTGCACCAAGTGTAAAAGAACTGGCCATGGTGCAAAAAAGTGTGAGGTCTACGGACCAAAGTTTAACAGAACTAAAGGAATAAATAGTGGCGAAACAAGTAATGCCGCCTTTGTTTGTTATGGATGTGGAAAACCGGGCCACATTAGAAGTAAGTGCCTGAATCAGGGGAATACTAATGGGCAGGGCCGCGGAAGAGTTTTCAATATTAATACGGTAGAAGCGCAAGAAGACCCGGAGCTTGTTACGGGTATATTTCTTATTGACAATAAATCTGCTTATGTTTTATTTGATTCGGGTGAGGATAGAAGCTATATGAGTAGAGATTTTTGTGCTAAATTAAGTTGCCCATTGACACCTTTGGATAATAAATTCTTACTCGAATTAGCAAACGGTAAATTAATTTCAGCAGATAATATATGTCGGGATAGAGAAATTAAACTGGGGGATGAAACGTTTAAAATTGATTTAATACCAGTCGAGTTAGGGAGTTTTGATGTAATAATTGGCATGGACTAGTTGAAAAAGATGAGAGCAGAGGTCGTGTGTTACAAAAATGCGATTCGCATTATGCGTGAAAAAGGAAAACCTTTAATGGTGTACGGAGAAAAGAACAACGCGAAATTAAATCTTATTAGTAGTTTGAAGGCGCAAAAACTAATAAGAAAAGGTTGTTACGTCATTCTAGCAAATATCAAGGAAGTTAAACCTGAAGAAAAGAACATCAGTGATGTTCCCGTCGCAAAATAATTTCCCGATGTATTTTCGAAAGAACTACCGAGATTACCCCCACATCGATCCGTTGAATTTCAAATAGACCTTGTACCAGGAGCTGCACCAATAGCTTGTGCTCCATACAGACTCGCACCCAGCGAAATGAAAGAATTACAAAGTCAGTTACAGGAACTTTTAGAGCGTGGTTTCATTCGACCAAGCACATCACAGTGGGGAGCTCCTATTTTGTTTGTCAAGAAGAAGGATGGTACATTTAGGTTGTGTATCGACTACCAAGAGTTGAACAAACTTACCATCAAGAACCGCTACCCACTACCGAGAATCGACGACTTATTTGATCAACTACAAGGCTCGTCAGTTTACTCGAAGATTGATTTACATTCTGGGTATCATCAAATGCGTGTGAAGGAGGATGATATTCCAAAGACTGCTTTTAGGACACTTTACGGTCATTATGAGTTTATGGTTATGCCGTTTGGGTTGACTAACGCACCAGATGTGTTCATGGACCTCATGAACCGAGTGTGTGGACCATACCTTGACAAGTTTGTCATTGTTTTCATCGATGACATACTTATTTACTCAAAGAATGACCAAGAGCACGAAGAACATTTGAGAAAAGTGCTAGAGTTGTTAAGGAAAGAAAAACTATACGCTAAGTTTTCAAAGTGTGCATTTTGGTTGGAAGAAGTTCAATTCCTAGGTCACATAGTGAACAAAGAAGGTATTCAGGTGGATGCAGCAAAGATTAAAATCGTTGAAAAGTGGGAAACCCAGAAAACTCCGAAGCATATATGCCAATTTTTAGGACTAGCTGGTTACTACAGAAGGTTCATCCAAGACTTTTCTAGAATAGCAAAACCCTTGACTGCATTAACGCATAAAGGGAAGAAATTTGAATGGAAAGATGAACAAGAGAAAGCATTTCAATTATTGAAGAAAAAGTTAACTACGGCACCTATATTGTCATTACCTGAAGGGAATGATGATTTTGTGATATATTGTGACGCCTCAAAGCAAGGTCTCGGTTGTATATTAATGCAACGAACGAAAGTAATTGCTTATGCGTCTAGACAATTGAAGATTCACGAGCAGAATTATACGACGCATGATTTGGAATTAGGCGCGGTTGTTTTTGCATTAAAGACTTGGAGGCACTACTTATATGGGGTCAAAAGTATTATATATACCGACCACAAAAGTCTTCAACACATATTTAATCAGAAACAACTGAACATGAGACAGCGCAGGTGGATTGAATTGTTGAATGATTACGACTTTAAGATTCGTTATCACCCGGGGAAGGCAAATGTGGTAGCCGACGCCTTGAGCAGAAAGGACAGAGAACCTATTCGAGTAAAAGCTATGAATATAATGATTCACACTAACCTTACTACTCAAATAAAGGAGGCGCAACGAGGAGTTTTAAAAGAGTGAAACTTAAGGGATGAAATACCCAAAGGATCTGAGAAGCATCTTAATATTCGGGAAGACGGAACCCGGTACAGGGCTAAAAGAATTTGGGTACCAAAATTTGGTGATATGAGAGAAATGGTACTTAGAGAAGCTCATAAAACCAGATACTCAATACATCCTGGAACGGGAAAGATGTACAAGGATCTTAAGAAACATTTTTGGTGGTCGGGTATGAAAGCCGATGTTGCTAAATATGTAGGAGAATGTTTGACGTGTTCTAAGGTCAAAGCTGAGCATCAGAAACCATCAGGTCTACTTCAACAACCCAAAATCCCAGAATGGAAATGGGAAAACATTACCATGGATTTCATCACTAAATTGCCAAGGACTGCAAGTGGTTTTGATACTATTTGGGTAATAGTTGATCGTCTCACCAAATCAGCACACTTCTTGCCAATAAGAGAAGATGACAAGATGGAGAAGTTAGCACGACTGTATTTGAAGGAAGTCGTCTCCAGACATGGAATACCAATCTCTATTATATCTGATAGGGATGGCAGATTTATTTCAAGATTCTGGCAGACATTAGAGCAAGCATTAGGAACTCGTCTAGACATGAGTACTGCCTATCATCCACAAACTAATGGGCAGAGCGAAAGGACGATACAAACGCTTGAAGACATGCTACGAGCATTTGTTATTGATTTCGGAAACAGTTGGGATCGACACCTTCCGTTAGCAGAATTTTTCTACAACAACAGCTACCATTCAAGCATTGAGATGGCACCGTTTGAAGCACTTTATGGTAGAAAGTGCAGGTCTCTGATTTGTTGGAGTGAAGTGGGGGATAGACATATTACGGGTCCGGAGATTATACAAGAAACTACCGAGAAGATCATCCAAATTCAACAACGGTTGAAAACCGCCCAAAGTCGACAAAAGAGCTACGCTGACATTAAAAGAAAAGATATAGAATTTGAAATTGGAGAGATGGTCATGCTTAAAGTTGCACCTTGGAAAGGCGTTGTTCGATTTGGTAAACGGGGGAAATTAAATCCAATGTAAATAGGACCATTCAAGATTATTGATCGTGTCGGACCAGTAGCTTACGTACTTGAATTACCACAACAACTCGCGGCTGTACATAACATTTCCGCGTCTCAAATTTGAAGAAATGTTTTACTAAAGAAGATCTCACTATTTCGTTAGATGAAATCCAAATCAACGAAAAACTTCAATTCGTCGAAGAACCCGTCGAAATAATGGATCGTGAGGTTAAAAGACTTAAGCAAAACAAGATACCAATTGTAAAAGCTCGATGAAATGCTTGTAGAGGACCCGAGTTCACTTGGGAATGAGAAGATCAGATGAAGAAGAAATACCCGCACTTATTTCCAGAAGATACGTCAACACCTCCAACTGCTTAAAATTTCGGGACGAAATTTATTTAACGGGTAGGTACTGTAGTAACCCGAACTTTTCCATGTTTATATATATATTAAATGAAATTGTTATTTACATGATTAAGTGTTTACAACATGTTAAGCAATCAAACTTGTTAAGACTTGATTAATTGAAATAGGTTTCATATAGACAATTGACCACCCAAGTTGACCGGTGATTCACGAATGTTAAAACTTGTAAAAACTATATGATGACATATATATGATTATATATATAGTTAACATGATATTATGATAAGTAAGTATCTCATTAGGTATTTTAACAATGAGTTATATACATAAAATTGAGTTTATTGAATTAAGAAACTCGAAACGATATATATAACGATTATCGTTATAATAACGTCTTACTAAATACATATGAATCATATTAAGATATTGATATACTATGTTTAATCATGATAAATTATAAGTAAACATGTCATTAAATGTATTAACAATGAACTACATATGTAAAAACAAGACTACTAACTTAATGATTTCAAAACGAGACATATATGTAACGATTATCGTTGTAACAACATTTAACTGTATATATATCATACTAAGATATATTAATATATCATAATATCATGATAATATAATAATTTAACATCTCTTTAGATATAATAAACAATGGGTTAACAACATTTAACAAGATCGTTAACCTAAAGGTTTCAAGACAACATTTACATGTAACGACTAACGATGACTTAACGACTCAGTTAAAATGTATATACATGTAGTGTTTTAATATGTATTCATACACTTTTGAAAGACTTCAAGACACTTACAAAAATACTTCTACTTAACAAAAATGCTTACAATTACATCCTCGTTCAGTTTCATCAACAATTATACTCGTATGCACCCGTATTCGTACTCGTACAATACACAGCTTTTAGATGTATGTACTATTGGTATATTGATAGTGCTCCAAATAAACATATATTTAGTATCAATATCCTTCCAATATGTAAAGTTTTCAGTTACAACTGTTCTATTTTCAAGTAATATTCGTTTAAATAAATAAGTGCAAAGACAAAAGGCGAAAACGAAGATTTGAAGAAGCAAACGTCCAAAAAGCTCAAATGTACAAGATATCATCCAAGTGGTTCAAATTATTGATAAGAAACGTCTAAAAATGACAAGAGTACAAGTTTCGGAACGCAAAGTACAAGATATTAAATTATACGAAAGGACGTTCGAAAATCCGGAACCGGGACCTGAGCCAACTATCAACGCCCGACGCAACGGACCAAAAATTATGAGTCTACTATGCACAAGAATATAATATAATATTTAAATAATTATATAAATTATTTATTTATTATATATTTAATTAAATATAACGTCGACAAGCTAGCAAACAAAGCAATTGGGCATGGCCAGGCTGGCCATGCGATCGCATGAGATTAACACTGAGAACTGATGCGATCGCATGAGCCTTAGGATCAGACCACATCTATAAAAGGCAACGAGTTTTGGCCAGAAAAAAAAATATATATATATATATATATATCAATATCCCTCTGTAATATATAATATATATATATATATATATATATATATATATATATATATATATATATATATATATATAGTATAGGGTAGTTTTATATTAGATTAGTTTGGGTTATGTAAAAGTTATTTTACAGGTTTTGAAGTCGAAACTCTGTCCGTGTAACACTACGCGATAAATAATCAATGTATGCTATGTTCTCCTTTTTAAATTAATGTCTCGTACTTAAGTTATTATTATGCTTATTTAAAACGAAGTAATCATGATGTTGGATTAAAAATAATTAAAATTGGGTAATTGGGCTTTGTACCATAATTGGGGTTTGGACAAAAGAACGACACTTGTGGAAATTAGACTATGGGCTATTAATGGGCTATTAATGGGCTTTATATTTGTTTAACTAAATGATAGTTTGTTAATTTTAATATAAAGATTTACAATTGGACGTACCTATAAATAACCATATACACTCGATCGGACACGATGGGCGGGATATTTATATGTACGAATAATCGTTCATTTAACCTGACACGAGAATGGATTAATAGTCTATGGAATTATTAAAACAGGGATGAAATTATGTACAAGGACACTTGGCATAATTGATAACAAAGTATTAAAACCTTGGATTACACGCAGTCGATATCCTGGTGTAATTATTAAACAAAGTATTAAGACCTTGTTACAGTTTAAGTCCCCAATTAGTTGGAATATTTGACTTCGGATATAAGGATAATTTGACGAGAACACTCGCATTTTATATTTATGACTGATGGACTGTTATGGACAAAAATCAGACGAACATATTAAATAATCCAGGACAAAAAACAATTAACCCATGGGAATAAACTAAAATCAACACGTCAAACATCATGATTACGGAAGTTTAAATAAGCATAATTCCTTTATTTCATATTTAATTTCCTTTATTTCATATTTAATTGCGCTTTTAATTATCGCACTTTTAATTATTGTCATTGTATTTAATTGAACTTTTAATTATCGTACTCTTTAATTATCGCAATTTTATTTTCTCGTACTTTTAATTATCGCAATTTCATTATCGTTATTTACTTTACGCTTTAAATTAAGTCTTATTTTTAATATATTTTACATTAGATTTTAACTGCGACTAAAGTTTTAAAAATCGACAAACCGGTCATTAAACGGTAAAACCCTCTTTTATATATTATTATATATAATTATATATATTTGTACAAATATAATTGTTTAAAAATATAGTGTAAAATAAGTCGTCTCCCTGTGGAACGAACCGGACTTACTAAAAACTATACTACTCTACGATTAGGTACACTGCCTATAGTGTTGTAGCAAGGTTTAGGTATATCCCATCTGTAAATAAATAAATAACTTGTGTAAAATTGTATCGTATTTAATAGTATTTAGCAATAAAAATATAACTATTTTATACACCACCTCGCACACATCAAGTTTTTGGTGCCGCTGCCGGGGAGTCGGCGAAACGCAATATTTTTACTTTATTTTTGTATAAATATATTTATATATATTTTTAGAAAAACAATATAAAATTATAAAAAAAAAAACCGGAAACCAGGCCCATGCGATCGCATGAGCCGGCTGTTATAAAATCATGCGGTCGCATGAGGACAGCTGACAGGCCAACCTAGGATTGCATTTAATACGTATTAGGGTTTTAATATATTTATTATTATTATTTAGGGTTTAGTTATTATATTAATTAAGTTTATTTTAGTTTTAATTTATAATATTAAGTTTTATTATTATTATTAAATATATAGATTAATATTTTTATATAATAATAATATAAAAATAATATTTTTATAAAATTTGTATTTTTTGTATTTTTATAGTTTATTCGTAATATTTGTATTTTTATCGTTCGTAATTAGTTATAAGCTAGTATTTTGCCGTTGTTAATTTTTATTTCTAGATTTTTAGGCTTTGCCGTAAAATCCCTTAAGTGCTTTTTCTTTGAACTAAGATTTAGGTACTTTAGAATTTTGCGACGCTGTTTATAAATTTTAGTACCTTTTAAGTTACGACGCGCTACTTTCTTATTTTTATTTTTCGACATTTTTCGACGCGTAATCTTTTTCTTTCTTATTTCTCGACACGCTAGTTTTTAGGACATAGATTTTCTATTTCTTCTCTAAAATTCCAAACGAAAAATTATTTTAAGCGGTTAAATTGATAGACATCCAAATTTTCTGGTTCGTAGTAGTAGTTGGATTTGTTAGTGGCTGAGTTGTGAGCTTCCGATTTAAAGGGTTCTGGCTCCCTGCTGCATCTATTGGCTATTCGAAACGTGGGCAAAATCAGAAAAGTCTATTAATTTGATAACTTATATAATTTTTAGTTTTATAACTAATAGGATAATTAGTAAATGCACCACATTGTAGCTAAAATTTGGTAATAAGCGCATTATGGAAAATCTCGAGAATATTTTGGAAACTCTTTATGACATCCGAAATCAATTTAATCAATACTCTCAAACGGGTGTTGATAACAATTTGTTCGGTCAATCTTGGATCACGAATGACGAAACAATAACTGGTTGTGAAATCTGTGGAGATTATCACTCAACATGGGAATGTTATTATTACGTTCCTATGGAAAATTATGCACCCATGGAACCTGAATGGAATGATTATGAGGAATACAATTCTAATTGGGATTATTCCCAAGAATATATCCAAACTCAACAACCAGAAGACGAGGAAAATTATGTGCCTGAAAATTCTTTAGATTATATGAAAATCAAACTCGAAGAACTTGATGCTCAAAATGAACAAATGAGAGAGTTTGTAAATCGGCAAGCTGAAACTCTATCAGATTACACACCTGTTGATCTGAGGAGTCGTGTGCAAGAAAATCTCATATCATCGAATTTTGATGAATTCAAGAGCTCCGAAATCACCAACTATCCCGATGATACTTTTTATTCAGTCTTACCAATTTCACAACATATCGACACATTAGCCTCTACCAACGAAATCATCGATCCATCAATGGATGAAAAAGAAGTAAGGGTGACAAATTGGTACTCTTGGGAAAATGATAAAAATTTTACCCCCGAGACCAAAATGGTGGGACCGATAAGTACCATTAATGAAGAAGAATTTGCTTCGATCCCGAAATTCACCATTCCACAACCTTCTAACCTAATATTCTCAATAGACGAGTCATCTACCAAAGATGAACTACAAGCTGTAATAGATATTGACACCTCGAATTTCACCCAATTGGGTAATAGAGGTGAAAACCTTGATCCCGAGAATGAACGAAAGGAAATGTTAGGAATTGTCCACCCTATAGAAATATGTATGTCGGTGTATATCGATCCATTTGACCAAGAACCAGAAAAGAGACATATCCATTTACTAAAAGCTACACTTAAAAAAGAATTAAGTAGTGACGATCGGGTGGGTCTAAACTTTAAACCCATTGATATATTTTATACCACCCGAGATGTAAATAACTGGCTCACTATTTTAATTCGTGGAACTTATTCTACCGACTTCACATGTCGTCAGCTAAGTGTGGGGAAGTCTAACCCCACTTAACGTTAAATTCGGGGTTCGGGTTAGTGCATAACTCGTTAATAAACATGCATAATAAATTAGGGTAAAAGACACATTTTTAAAGATTAGCAAATAGTTTAGAAAAGCAACCGTTTTTGAAGAAAAACATGTGTGATAAAACAAGAAGGAATGAACGATGAGGCGCGCCATCTATCATTCGACGAGCTTTGTAATTACAAATTGGGTATTTTTAATCACTTTTCTACACTTATCACCCTCGTGATTTTATAATTATTGTCTGATTTCATGCAATAAATATATATAAAATACTAAAATTGGGTATTTTTAATCACTTTTCTACACTTATCACCCTCGTGAATTTATAATTATTGTCTAATTTCATGCAAATGGGGGCATTGCATGATCTCAAGTGTAGGGAAGGGTTATAAATTCTCTCGGGTTTGCACTTAGTTTATTTGCCAAATTTTGTGAAAATTTTAAAAATTTTCAAATAAATGAATTCAAACTCATGTTTATACATATTTATGAATGATGAAAACTAGGTGTTAATACCGAAATCATCGTTACCTCGGAAAGGAGATAAATTGAGAAATACCCTAAAACACTTCAATTCATTTAAAATGGAATAAAGGAGAATAAAAAGGCAAAGAAAGAAACTAAGTGTGGGGAGAATGTACCAAGTTATTCAATTAAAAAAACTATCTATCACATGTTTCTGTAAAGTTATTGCAGGTGCTTTTGTTTTGGACTAAATTGACTGTTTTACCCGCAATATTATAATAAAGATAAAAGAAAAGATGGATCTACACGATGAATCAATTCCATCATTAAAAGGAAGTAAAGTCTTCCGAAAAATACACGCGCTTCTTGATTTAGGACAAGAAGTTGTCGTCCAGACCAGCTGTAGGTTGACGAAAAATCTAGAAAAGTCATCTCTAAAATCAGCAGGAAATCCACGGACCTCGGCATCAAACAGGGTCGCCAAGTGGTCAGACTTATCCTAACCATGAGAGGATCTGTCTCGTAAAATGGGGAGGGCGCCGTGCAAATTAGCATGATAAGACTAATGAATCAGACCCCAGAAAGGATAATCTCCTTAATGATTAAAAATCGACTTTTAAGACTGATATTACTCAATCCTTGAGATTGACTTTAAAGATTGAGAATTACAAACTCATAGAATTCAATGATATCTAAACTCGAGCTTGAACGAGAAAATATTTTGATCAAATTAAAACCGATTTGTTTTCTGAAAACCTATTTTCAATGCGTTCATTACCATTGAACGTAAAATCCTAGGAATTCATCTGGAATTCATTAGGTCACCTGAACTAAATCGGGCGTTAACCGTAAGAACGGTGGTTGCATAGCATGGTCGAAGACAAGACCTTGTGCCAGACCGAAAAACTATAGGGTGATCTTTGCAATTGCTCCTACAAAGGATAGTAATTGCATCCTACACGTTTTAGACCATAATCAAAAGCATGTCACGGGACATTGCCTTAACAGTTGCTTGTTCAACGCTTTCCTTTACAACCGGAAGGTAGTTTACCGAAAGGTAATATACGGAGCAAGTATACTGGACTTGTTGCTTTCCTAATACAAGGTTAGAAAGTGGGTGACACAAAACCATAAGTTTTGAGCTAAAATTTTCAAATATGAAACCCACCAAACCCACAAAAATATTTTGCAAACACCGGTGAAGGGTTATTCCGGAAAACTTGTCTAGGATAAAATCTAGATTGAATTTACAAAAGATCAAATGTTTTCATAAAGATCCAATTTCCTTAAGGATCTAAATTTATATAGTCATGTGGGACAGAAAACCACATCGTTACTACCATTGTTCATATCGCCGTATAGAAATCACTGATGTACAAAGTGTGAAGAATAAAGAAGTGATTCGTGTGATGTATTATTACAAGTTCTGTATTGCTTGAGGACAAGCAACGTTCAAGTGTGGGGATATTTGATAGTGCTCCAAATAAACATATATTTAGTATCAATATCCTTCCAATATGTAAAGTTTTCAGTTACAACTGTTCTATTTTCAAGTAATATTCGTTTAAATAAATAAGTGCAAAGACAAAAGGCGAAAACGAAGATTTGAAGAAGCAAACGTCCAAAAAGCTCAAATGTACAAGATATCATCCAAGTGGTTCAAATTATTGATAAGAAACGTCTAAAAATGACAAGAGTACAAGTTTTGAAACACAAAGTACAAGATATTAAATTATACGAAAGGACGTTCGAAAATCCGGAACCGGGACCTGAGCCAACTATCAACGCCCAACGCAACGGGCCAAAAATTACGAGTCTACTATGCACAAGAATATAATATAATATTTAAATAATTATATAAATTATTTATTTATTATATATTTAATTAAATATAACGTCGACAAGCCAGCAAACAAAACAATTGGGCATGGCCAGGCTGGCCATGCGATCGCATGAGATTAACACTGAGAACTCATGCGATTGCATGACCCTCAGGATCAGACCACATCTATAAAAGGCAACGAGGTTTGGCCAGAAAAAAATATATATATATCAATATCCCTCTGTAATATATATATATATATATATATATATATATATATATATATATATATATATATATATATATATATATATATATATATATATATATAGGGTAGTTTTATATTAGATTAGTTTGGGTTATGTAAAAGTTATTTTACGGGTTTTGAAGTCGAAACTCTGTCCGTGTAACACTACGCGATAAATAATCAATGTAAGCTATGTTCTCCTTTTTAAATTAATGTCTCGTACTTAAGTTATTATTATGCTTATTTAAGACGAAGTAATCATGATGTTGGACTAAAAATAATTAAAATTGGGTAATTGGGCTTTGTACCATAATTGGGGTTTGGAAAAAAGAACGACACTTGTGGAAATTAGACTATGGGCTATTAATGGACTTTATATTTGTTTAACTAAATGATAGTTTGTTAATTTTAATATAAAGATTTACAATTGGACGTACCTATAAATAACCATATACACTCGATCGGACACGATGGGCGGGATATTTATATGTACGAATAATCGTTCATTTAACCGGACACGGGAATGGATTAATAGTCTATGGAATTATTAAAACAGGGGTAAAAATATGTACAAGGACACTTGGCATAATTGATAACAAAGTATTAAAACCTTGGATTACACGCAGTCGATATCCTGGTGTAATTATTAAACAAAGTATTAAGACCTTGTTACAGTTTAAGTCCCCAATTAGTTGGAATATTTGACTTCGGATATAAGGATAATTGGACGAGGACACTCGCATTTTATATTTATGACTGATGGACTGTTATGGACAAAAACCAGACGGACATATTAAATAATCCAGGACAAAAAACAATTAACCCATGGGAATAAACTAAAATCAACACGTCAAATATCATGATTACGGAAGTTTAAATAAGCATAATTCCTTTATTTCATATTTAATTTCCTTTATTTCATATTTAATTGCACTTTTAATTATCGCACTTTTAATTATTGTCATTGTATTTAATTGAACTTTTAATTATCGTACTCTTTAGTTATCGCAATTTTATTTTCTCGCACTTTTAATTATCGCAATTTCATTATCGTTATTTACTTTACGCTTTAAATTAAGTCTTATTTTTAATATATTTTACATTAGGTTTTAACTGCGACTAAAGTTTTAAAAATTGACAAACCTGTCATTAAACGGTAAAACCCTCTTTTATATATTATTATATATAATTATATATATTTTGTATAAATATAATTGTTTAAAAATATAGTGTAAAATAAGTCGTCTCCCTGTGGAACGAACCGGACTTACTAAAAACTATACTACTCTACGATTAGGTACACTGCCTATAGTGTTTTAGCAAGATTTAGGTATATCCCATCTGTAAATAAATAAATAACTTGTGTAAAATTGTATCGTATTTAATAGTATTTCGCAATAAAAATATAACTATTTTATACACCACCTCGGACACATCATATATACACTCTAATGATCAGCTCTTAGCAGCCCATGTGAGTCACCTAACACATGTGGGAACCATCATTTGGCAACTAGCATGAAATATCTCATAAAATTACAAGAATATTAGTAATCATTCATGACTTATTTACATGTAAACAAAATTACACATCCTTTATATCTAATCCATATACCAACGACCAAAAACACCTACAAACACTTTCATTCTTCAATTTTCTTCATCTAATTGATCTCTCTCAAGTTCTATCTTCAAGTTCTAAATGTTCTTCATAAATTCTATAAGTTCTAGTTTCATAAAATCAAGAATACTTCCAAGTTTGCTAGCTTACTTCCAATCTTGTAAATTTATCATCCAACCTCGAGAAATCTTTCTTATTTATAGTAAGATATCTTTCTAATACAAGGTAATACTCATATTCAAACTTTGATTCAATTTCTATAACTATAACTATCTTATTTAGAGTGGAAATCTTACTTGAACTTGTTTTCATGTCATGATTCTGCTTCAAGAACTTTCAAGCCATCCAAGGATCTTTTAGAGCTAGATCTAATTTTCTCATTTCCAGTAGGTTTATCCACAAAACCTGAGGTACTAATGATGTTCATAACATCATTCAATTCATATATATAAAACTACCTTATTCGAAGGTTTAAACTTGTAATCACTAGAACATAGTTTAGTTAATTCTAAACTTGTTCGCAAACAAAAGTTAATCCTTCTAACTTGACTTTTAAAATCAACTAGACACATGTTCTATATCTATATGATATGCTAACTTAATGATTTAAAACCTGAAAACACGAAAAACACCGTAAAACCGGATATACGCCGTCATAGTAACACCGCGGGCTGTTTTGGGTTAGTTAATTAAAAACTATGATAAAATTTGATTTAAAAGTTTTTCTTCTGGTAAAATGATTTTTCTTATGAACATGAAATTATATCCAAAAATCATGGTTAAATTCAAAGTGGAAGTATGTTTTCCAAAATGGTCATCTAGACGTCGTTCTTTCGACTGAAATGACTACCTTTACAAAAATAACTTGTAACCTGTTTTTACGACTATAAACTTATACTTTTTATGTATAGATTCATAAACTTAAGTTCAATATGAAACCATAGAAACTTGAAACACTGAAAACGGATTTAAAACGAAGAAGTTATGGGTAAAACAAGATTGGATATTTTTGCTTGTTGTAACTACGTGAAAATTGGTAACAAATCTATATTAATCATATCCTAGCTAACTGATATTGTATTATACATGTATTCTAATATATTATGTAATCTTGGGATACCATAGACACGTATGCAAATGTTTTGACATATCATATCGACCCATGTATATATATTATTTGGAACAACCATAGACACTCTATATGCAGTAATGTTGGAGTTTGCTATACAGGGTTGAGGTTGATTCCCAAAATATATATGCTTTGAGTTGTGATCTAGCCTGAAACATGTATACACTTGGTCGTGGATTGATTCAAGATAATATATATATCGATTTATTTCTGTACATCTAACTGTGGACAACTAGTTGTAGGTTACTAACGAGGACAGCTGACTTAATAAACTTAAAACAGTAAAATGTATTAAAAAATGTTGTAAATATATTTTGAACATACTTTGATATATATGTACATATTTGTTATAGGTTCGTGAATCGACCAGTGGCCAAGTCTTACTTCCCGACGAAGTAAAAATCTGTGAAAGTGAGTTATAGTCCCACTAAAAATCTAATATTTTGGGATGAGAATACATGCAATTTTATAAATGTTTTACGAAATAGACACAAGTAAATGAAACTACATTATATGGATGAATGATCGAAGCCGAATATGCCCCTTTTTAGCTTGGTAGCCTAAGAATTTGGGAACAGGCCCCCAAATTGACGCGAATCCTAAAGATAGATCTATTGGGCCCAACAAGCCCCATTCTAGAATTTGGAATGCTTTAGTACTTCGAAATTATCATGTCCGATGGGTGTCCCGGAATGATGGGGATATTCTATATACATCTTGTTAATGTCGGTTACTAGGTGTTCACCATATGAATGAATTTTATCTCTATGTATGGGATGTATATTGAAATATGAAATCTTGTGGTCTATTATTATGATTTGATAATATATTGGTTAAACCTATAACTCACCAACATTTTTGTTGACATTTTAAGCATGTTTATTCTCATGTTATTATTAAGAGCTTCTGCTATTGCATACTAAAATAAGGACAAGATTTGGAGTCCATGCTTGTATGATATTGTGTAAAAACTGCATTCAAGAAACTTATTTTTGATGTAATATATTCTTATTGTAAACCATTATGTAATGGTTGTGTATAATGGTATATTTTAGATTATCATTACTTGATAATCTACGTAATACTTTTTAAGCCTTTATCGATAAAATAAAGATTATGGTTGTTTTAAAAATGAATGCAGTCTTTGAAAAACGTCTCATATAGAGGTCAAAACCTCGCAACGAAATCAATTAATATGGAACGTTTATAATCAATATGAACGGGACATTTCAGATAATTGGTGTAATTGTTAACAAATTATTAAAACCTTGGATTACACGCAGTCGATAACCTGGTGTAATTATTAACAAAGTATTAAAACCTTGTTACAGTTCGAATCCCTAATTAGTTGGAATATTTGACTTCGGGAATAAGGTTAATTTGACGAGCATATTATAATTATGACTGATGGACTATTATGGGCAAAACTCATATAGGTATCAAATAAGCCAGGACAAAGGACAATTAACCCGGGTAACAATTAATTAAAATCAAAACGTCAAACATCATGATTACGGAAGTTTAAATAAGCATAATACTTTTATTTCATATTTCATCGTATCTTTATTTACTGTCATTTTAATTACTGCAATTTACTTTATCGCAATTTAAATTCTGGCATTTATATTATCGTCATTTATCTTTACGCTTTATTTAAAATCGACAAACCGGTCATTAAACGGTAAAACCCCCATTTTATAATAATAATAATACTACTATATTACTAATATATATATATATATATATATATATATATATATATATATATATATATATATATATATATACATATACATATATATACACACACACAAATATAGTTGTTTAAAAATATAGTACGTAATCGCTAGCTCCCTGTGAAACGAACCGGACTTACTAAAAACTATACTACTCTACGATTAGGTACACTGCCTATAAGTGTTGTAGCAAGATTTAAGTATATCTCATCTATATAAATAAATAAAACTTGTGTAAATTATATCGTATTTCGTAGTAAAAATAATAGTATTTTTAAATACACCGCTGCACACATCAAGTTTTTAGCGCCGCTGCCGGGAAGCCGGCGAAACGCTATATTTTTACGCTATATTTCTTATCTCTAATTTTGTAAAAATATTTTGTATTTATATAAAAACATAAAAAAATACTATATATATATATATATATATATATATATATAAGTGTTAATTTAAAAAATTTTATAATTTTAAAAAAATTAATTTTCTATTTTTAGTTTATAATAAAAAATTAATAAGTGTTTATATATAAGTTTATTTTAAATTTTTATAAATATTGTGTAACATTTATAAAAAAAAAAATAAAAAATAATAAATTAAAATTGGGCCGAGGCCTGATCGAAGTCCAAGGACTTCCTAGACTGCCTGTCATGCGATCGCATGACTCAGTAGCACGAAAACCATGCACTCGCATGGAGTGATCTGACAGAGCAGAAACCTTAAAACATTAATTACGCATAGGGTTTTATATAATTATTATTATTTAATTTAATTAGGGTTTAGTTTATTTAATATTTAGTTTTAGTTTTTAATTAAATTTGTATTTTTAAGTTAAATTTAGTTTTATTAATTATAAAATTAATAATTTTATAAAATAATAATATAAAAATAATATTTTTATAAAAATAAGTAATTTTATCATTTTTTGTCTCTTTTTATAAATTGTATATTTTTAATGTTTAATTCGTAATTTGTAATTTATCGTTCGTAATTAGTTGTAAACTTAGTTTTGGCCAGAGTATTTTATACTTCTAGATTTTTAAGCTTTGCCGTAAAATCTCTTAAGTGCTTTTTCTTTAGATTAAGATTTAGACGCTTTAGAATTTTACGACGTCGCTAAACGCTTTAGTTTTAAATAAATTTTAGTACCTTTTTAAGTTATTGCTGTTTCAGATATAGAATTCCTTTTAAGCTTTAATACCTTTAGACGCAAGTTTTAATATTTAGTTTTTAGACTTTTAAGTTTCGACGCTCTACTTTCTTATTATTGTTTTTCGACTTTTTATTTTTCGACGGTTTGTTTTTCGACTTTTCTTTATTATTTTTCGACTTCTTGTTTTTCGACGCGTTTCTTTTTCTTTCTCATTTCTACGCTCTAGTTTTTAGGATATAGAATTTTCTTTATTTTCTTTAAAATTTCGACAAAAAAATTATTTTAAGCGGTTAAATTGATAGACATCCAAATTTTCTGCTTCGTAGTAATAGTTGGATTTCTTAGTGGCTGAGTTGTGGATTTTTCGACTTAAAGGATCCTGGCTCCCTGCTGCATCTTTTGGCTATTCGAAACGTGGGCAAAAGCAGAAAAGTCTATTAATTTGATAACTTATATAATTTTTATTTTTATAACTAATTGGATATTCAGTGAATGCACCGAACAAAACATTCACCACCTTTCATACGTTCACCACCTGTAACTCGATCAAGACATCTAGCTAATATTATCGCCGTTGATTTTTCTTTAGAATCATCATCTAGTCGAACAAGTACTCCAATTCAAATTTCCGATAATCCATTTTTTGAACCCGACTTCACAATTGAGAACCCGGCAGATATTCAAGGACAATTCCAAGATCCTGAATCACTAATCATTCCTCCTGAACCACAAACCGTTAAATCAGAATCCTCTAGTGATTCGTATTTGAAAGGACCCGTTCATATCGATTATAAACGATTCACAATAGTTGATTACATCGCAAGGTTCTGACCTCTATATGATTCATTTTACAAACATTGCATTCGTTTTTAAAAGACATACTTTCATTACATCAAAAGTTTACGGCATGCATACCATTTCATAATATATCCAACTATAATTGACTTAATAATAATCTTGATGAACTCAACGACTCGAATGCAACGTCTTTTGAAAGATGTCATGATTGACTCCAAATAATATCTCTAAAATGAGCAAATGCACAGTAGAAGATTTCTTTCGTACCTGAGAATAAACATGCTTTAAAGTGTCAACCAAAAGGTTGGTGAGTTCATTAGTTTATCATAATCATTTATTTCCATCATTTTAATAGACCACGAGAATTTCATATCCAGTTCTCATAAATATACGTCCCATGCATAGAGACAAAAATCATTCATATGGTGAACACCTGGTAACCGACATTAACAAGATGCATATAAGAATATCCCCTATCATTCCGGGATGTCCATCGAACATGATAAAACAACATCGAAGTACAAAAGCATCCGCTACAACGGATGGGGTTCGTTAGGCCCAATAGATCTATCTTTAGGATTCGCGTCAATTAGTATACTGGTTTACTAATTCTTAGGCTACCAAGCAAAAGGTGCATATTCGGCTTCGATCATTCAACCATATAATGTAGTTTCGATTACTTTTGTCTATTTCGTAAAACATTTATAAAAGCGCATGTATTCTCAGTCCCAAAAATATATATTGCAAAAGCATTTAAAAATGGAGCAAATGAAACTCACGATACTGTATTTTGTAGTAAAAATACATATTACGACATTGAACAATGCAGGGTTGGCCTCGGATTCACGAACCTAAATCATTTATATATATATTAACACATATAATTGTAATCGAACAAATTTATATATATATAAATTTATTAGTTATATTATTTTTATACTAATAACCTATATGTTTCATATATTCATTGTTATATATATTTAAAATAGATAAAATATAAATTTGTTATGTTATATGTATTAAATATATTTTTGTATATATATATATATATATATATATATATATATATATATATATATATCGTTTGTTTGTTAAAATTATAATAATACTAAAATAATATTAATAATGATAAAAATAATAATAATGATAATAGAGTTAAAAATGTTACTTTTAATATTAATGATAAGAATGATAACTTTAATAAAAATGATACTTTTAATAATAGTAGTAGTTTTTAGATACAATGATAATGAAATATAATTAGGTTTGATAATAATACATAATACTTAATAATAATAATAATAATAATAATAATAATAATAATAATAATAATAATAATAATAATAATAATAATAATAATAATAATAATAATAATAATAATAATAATAATAATAATAATAGTACTACCTTAAAAGAATTCATAATCTTCCCTAAAAAGAAAACTGTTTCTGCCATTGTTCGAGCTCGAAACCGCGACCTCTCGATTCCCTAACACACGCCCAACCATTCCTCTGTTTCTAATTATCTGAATTAATTCTCAGAGTAAACCTATTTAACCATTTTATTCGTCTGTTTACTTCTTTTTCTTCTTAATATCACAGCATCACAGAATCATACATATTAACATTTCATAATTATCATCTTATTCATCCAACCTCATCATCTCATCGTGATTACCATCATCATACAGCATCATCTTCTTTCTCACCATACGCGTCACCAACATCTTGCTCGTTGTTCATCATCATCATAGAACATCATCATCATTCATCTTCCTTAATCAACATCATCTTCGTCATTCATCATCTTCTTTTGAACACTAACACCGTAGCATCATGAATCATCATCATCCTAATCATTATCATTACATCTATATCATAAAATCATAATCATAACTTAATCATCTAGACCTCTCCATCGTTATCTAACCATCATCATTATTATGTATATCATTATCATATCGTCATGATTCCACCATAATCATTATTATCACAGAATTCACATTATCATCATCGTTATTTCAGTTTTTCAGCGACGCTTATTTTATTCTTGACCCAACAGCATAACTAGGGGTACGGCCCAATAACAGCTCACAAGCCCCATAAGGTCTTTACAGCCCAATTGAATATGTGCGTGACCCATCAAAACTTAATATATGTGTGGCCCAACAAGTAAATAAATCGATCTTTATTGTTTTCCTGTCATTGTCTCGATTTAACACACCAACTAACTTATGAATTCCTTTCCAAATATAATATATTACTCGTATAAACCTAAGAAGCATTTTGTCTGCCACTTTCTCAAACAATGATAATAGTGACTCTTTTAATTGTTGAACCGAACTAGAAGAGAAAGGTAAACAATTAAAGTAATAACACAAGTTGCAAGTGTTGGCCACCTTGATAGTTATCGTAATCAACATATTGTGGTAAGTGGGGTCTTTGGTTCCATATAGCTGTTAGATAGCAAGTGGAAAGCAACAACAAATATTCGATGGTGATGATAATTTAATCAAATGTGACCAACAATTCAATTAACTTTATCAAATGGGGTATTCTTTGTTGAATAATGTGTTGACCAAACAGAAAAAGACATACTGCAAAAGTAGTTTTGATTTATTCCATTATTTGTAGTCTTCATATATAATATGTAATTGTGGTTGTTTATATATCTCTATGCGTATATGTTATATATGTAGAGAGACTAAATGGATGGTTTGATAACAGGTAGTTCGAAAGTAATAGTTGCAGCGAGCAGTGATGGTTGACGTGTGGTTGCAGCAAGCCAGTAATAATAAGGTGAATTGGTGGTTTGAAGAGTGATTAGAAATAGAATCTTAGCAGCTGTAGTAGCAGTTCACGAGTAGTGATGATTATGGTGGTTTATGAGTTAAAACAGAAGTAGAAATGCAAGGATAGCAGCAGTAACAAGGCTGCATCTTGTTGTCGTTTGGTGGTGGTTGTTGAGTTTTTGAAATAAGGTTATGCGTACAGTAGTAGTAGCAAGAAAATTTGAATAATCAAGCTATCAGTAGTAGTAGTTCACACTTATGTTTCAGTTTTTGAGTTGGGTTTGGTTTCGGTTCTTGCTTTGATACATTTCATGGTGATAAGGTGATATAGTGTTCATAGGTTTTCGTTGGGTCGGTTATGATCGGACAGAAGGCATAAAATATAGATGAAACCTAGATGATGTGTGTGTGTGATTGTAGCTCGACAAACCAAAGAAGTGGTGATTTGGTTTAAATATGGTGATCTATATTCACAATGATGTGTATGTATATATATGTAGACAGAGATGGAGAGTGAAAAAGAATTGTAGCAGTATCATGATAGTAGCATAACAATGGTGTTTGTATTTGATGGTTACCTGCATAGGTCGAAGAAACAGGAAGCAAAAATAATTATCTCGTAATGCATATGTGTTTACATATGTAGAAGATAAATCGAAAACAAGACACAATTGATGGTGGTTCTCCATGATGATTAAGAGAAAGAAATATATTGCAGTAGTTTGAAACAAAATTGATGGTGATTATGAATTGTGTGAGTCTGTATAGCTCGTAATGCATATGTGTTTACATGTATAGAATTAGATAGATAGGCCATTAGAAGAGATATGATAGCTAGATTAGACAGCTAACAGAAAGCAATTATAAGGTACAATAATTTGAAGACAAGAAACAAATTTACTACAGACCGATAGATACATGAATCTGAATTGAAAATCTTGTTGTACGATTTTACTCATATATAATTATTATAAATACAAATATATTAATATTAATATTAATAATACTAATAATAATATTTTTTTAATAGTAATATTACTTAATAAAGACTAATAATAATAAATGACAAATAATAATATGATAAATATTCATACTAATATTATAAATGATAATAATAATCTCATTAGTTATATTAATATTAATATTATCAATGATGATAATAATATAAATAATAATAATATAACAACTTGTACATGTTAAATTTTATATATATATTTATATCTCATATTTGGATTAATAACATTAATAATATAAATATTTATATTTATATTAACATTAGTAATGAAAGTAATGATAATAACATAACATTTATGTTTTAACGTATAATATATTAACTTTAAACTTTATTAATATTTTTAAATATTTGATACCACAATATATTAATAACTATAAATAGAAATTGTATATAGGTTCATAATATATATATATATATATATATATATATATATATATATATATATATATATATATATATATATATATTCATTTTAATATTCTAATTATTATTTTACATTATGAATCCAATTAACTATATTATATTTATACATATTTATATTTTTATATATATACATGTTATTTACACACAACTGTTCGTGAATCGTCGGGGACAGTCGAAGGTCACATGAATATATGAAAATAGTTCAAACTTTTTGAGACTCAACTTTACAGACTTTGCTTATCGTGTCGAAATCATACAAAGATTAAGTTTAAATTTGGTCAGAAATTACCGGGTCGTCACAGTATTCAACAAATTCAATTATGAAAGTAACAGAACCTCTAAGTATGGAAGACCGAATGAGAGCTACACGCACGGGCCAAGCTCACGTCATTATTAAGCCAGATGTTAATGCGCCAGATTATAAAATCAAAGGACAAATCCTACACATGGTAACTAATCAATGCCAATATAGTGGTACGCCGAAAGAAGATCCAAACAAACATATTCAAACCTTTAATAGGATCTGTACTCTATTCAAAATCAGAGAAGTTGAGGATGAACAGATCTATCTCATGTTATTTCCCTGGACTTTAAAGGGAGAAGCCAAAGATTGGTTAGAATCATTACCTGAAGGGGCGATTGACACATGGGATATTTTAGTTGAGAAATTTCTTAAAAGATTCTTTCCGGCATATAAAGCCGTGAGACTTCAAGGAGAAATTGTTACGTTCACGCAAAAGCCAAATGAAACATTATATGAGGCGTGGACAAGATTCAGAAAGTTGTTGAGAGGATGTCCTCAGCACGGTTTAGACACTTATCAAATATTACAAATATTCTACCAAGGTGTCGACGTTGCTACACGAAAAGACATCGACACAGTAGTTGGTGGTTCCATTATAAAGAAAACCGCAACCGAAGCTCACAAAATTATTGATAACACAGCCTCCCACTCACATGAGTGGCACCAGGAAAAAGATATTTTTCATTCATCTAAAGTGGCTAGAGCCGATTCTAGCCATGACTTTGATTCCGTTTCCACAAAACTAGATGCTTTCGAGAGACGAATGGAAAAGATGAATAAAGATATTCACGCAATACGAATCAGTTGTGAGCAATGTGGTGGACCACACTTAACAAAAGATTGTCACATCGAGCAAACGATGGAACAACGTGAGAATGTTTCCTACATGAACCAAAGGCCCGGAAATAATTATCAAAATAATTATCAACCGCCAAGGCCAAACTTCAATCGAAATCAAAACATTCTTTACAATCCAAATGGACCCAACAATAACTCGTACAACCAACAAGGTCCAAATAACCAACCAACTCAAAACAACACTTTCAATCAACAAAGACCTAGCTTGTATAAACTACCACAATAAACCGAAGAGAAAAAGCCAAATCTGGAAGAAATGATGGCAAAGCTAATGGAATCTCAAACACAATTTATTACATCTCAAACCCAAACAAATGAGAGGTTTGATCAGTCATTAAGAACTCAACAAGCTTCCATTTTGAATCTAGAAAAACACGTAGGTACTCTTGCTAGCATGATAAGTGAGAGAGAACAAGGAAAGCTACCGAGTAATACTGAAGTAAATCCTCGAAATGAGAATGTTAATATGGTGTCAACAAATTCTGAAAATCAGCACCAGAAGATGGGAAGGTTTTAGACGTGAGTAACAATGAAGAAGTTACAACACCACCACCACCCGAGTATGTAAAGCCAGTGGTGGCACCATATAGACCACTCCTCCCGTTTCCAAGAAAAGGAGTTGAGTATGAGCAAGTAATAGGTAATAAAGTTTGTGATACCTCTGGAAAGAAGAAAAAGAATAAGAAAGTACAAGAAACAAAAACCGTAAAAGTAAACCCGGTGAAGACAGTTCCATCGAAACCTCTACCAGGTTAGGTGATCCGGGTGAATTTATTGTTCCTTGTCTACTTAGTGATTGTGTCATGTATGATGCACTAGCAAATTTAGGTGCGAGTGTGAGTGTTATGCCTCTTTCATTATATAAGAGATTAGGTGTAGGTGAGTTAAGTCCAACGGAAATGAGTGTTCGACTCTTTGATCAAACTATTAGGCACCCAGTTGGAATTGCTGATAACCTACCCGTTCAAGTAGGTAATTTAACCTTTCTAGTCGAATTTATTGTCATTGACATAGAAGAGGACTCAAACGTTCCTCTAATTTTAGGTCGACCATTCTTAGCATCCACCGGGGCGTTATTTGATGTAAGAGAAGGTAGAATGACACTTAGTAATGATGAAAAATCAATCACCTTTGTGAGTCGAAAGGCTAAATCTCCACCAACTAAAACCGTTGAAACAACAAAGACAATTGGTAAAAACCACATTGTTTTACCAACTCCAACGGTAGTGCTTAATAATAATAAAAAGCCTAAGTGTGGGGAAAATGAAGTAACACCTAATGATGACCTGATAACAAAGAACCCCATTGTTGATACGAAATTAAATAACTCTGTTATTAACAGTTCAATGAAGAAACTTATTAAACGGATTCGCGATGCTAGAACCAAGGGGAACTTTAAGTTATGTAAACGGTTAGTATCCAATCTTTTGCCTAAAGAAACGGTGAAACTAGTTGAATTTGTAGATATTACACAAGAATCCGACCAATGGCTTAAAGCAAAAGTCACAGATATGCAAGTTGATTATGGTCCAAGAGAAATTGACGATGAAGTTAATCACAATTTCAAAACCACAGCTACCTAAGTGTGGAGAGATTCAAATATTCTAAAAAGAAAATGATGTCTAGAGTTAGTTGTTCTGTTCTTGTGTAGTTCCGAGAATGGAATCCGATTGGTCTTTTCCACTAGCAGACACTAAAGAACTAGTTTTCTTCCCCCAATCTGAATTTTATTTTGTTTTGTAGGTTTGTATGAAATTAATACGCTTTTTAAATTTAAGTTTTGTGTGAATTTAAAAACAAAATTTACTTTATTTCATTAAGTTAAAAAATGATTTCTAAAATTCGTCGTAAGTTAAAGACTAGATCATAGAATCGAAATTGCTTTACCCGAGGGCGGGGCAAAAAATTTTGTTATCATTATTTTTAATTTTATTGATCTAAAGTATACAAAAAAAATTAAAAAACCCAAAAATCTTTGCTTTTAAAACAATCGCTTTATAAATGACAAATTTTAAATTTTATCGAGGGACGAACTATGTAAACATACCGAAACTACCTAAAGTAAAAGGAAACAAAATTTTAAAAAATTATTCATTTAAATTGTTTTAATAAATAAAGGTTTTATATAAAATATATATATATATATATATATATATATATATATATATATATATATATATATATATATATATATATATGTTTGTATTTTATTTTATGTACAAAACAGAGTAAAACAACGCACTTTCAAAGACTGACATTAAGTTCAGCAAAAGCTACTAATTTTAACGACAAGACATAAAATATCAAATGTGATATAAAATAATATGTTTGCAAACTCAGTATTTTTAATCACTTTTCTACACTAATCACCCTCATGAATTTATAATTATAGTCTGATTTCATGTAAATGAGGGCATTGCATGATCTCAAGTGTGGGGAAGGGTTATAAATTCTCTCGGGTTTACACTTGGTTTATTTGCCAAATTTTGTGAAAATTGAAAATTTTTCAACAAAATGAATTCAAAATCATGTTTATACATATTTATGAACGATAAAACTAGGTGTTAATGCCGAAATTATTGTTACCTCGGAGAGAACATAAATGAAGAAACAACCCAAAACTCTTGAATTCGTTTAAAATGGAATAGAAGAGAATAAAAAGGCAAAGAAAAGAATAAATAAAAGGTAAGTGTGGGAAGAATGCACCAAGTTCTTTAAAACAGATATCACATATTTTTGTACAAGATTATTGCAGGTACTTTTGTTTTGGATGATACTAATTAGTTTTACCCGATTTATTGTAATACCTTTGAAAGAATAGATGGATCTACACGATGAATCAATTCCATCATTAAAAGGAAGTAAGTCTTCCAAAAAAGACACGCGCTACTTGATTTAGGTCAAGAAGTTGTCGTCCAGACCAGCTGTAGGTTGACGAAAAATCTAGAAAAGTCATCTCTAAAATCAGCAGGAAATCCACGGACCTCAGCATTAAACAGGGTCGCCATGTGGTCAGACTTATCCTAACCATGACAGGATCTGTCTCGTAAAATGGAGAGGGCGCCGTGAAAATTAGCTTGATAAGACTAATGAATCAGACCCCCAGAAAGGATAATCTCCTTAAAAGATTAAAAATTAGCTTTTAAGCCTGATATTACTCAATCGTTGAGGTTAACCTTAAAGATTGAGAATCACAAACTCGTAGAATTCGATGATATCTAAACTCGAGCTTGAACGAGAAAATATTTTGATCAAATTAAAACCGATTTATTTTTTGAAAACCTATTTTCAATGTGTTCATTACCATTGAACGTAAAATCCTGAGAATTTATCAGAATTCATTAAGTCACCTGAACCAAATCTGGTGTCAACCGTAAGAACGGTGGTTGCATAGCATGGTCGAAGACAGGACCTTGTACCAGACCAAAAAATTATAGGGTGATCTTTACTATTTCTCCTACAAAGGATAGTAATTACATCCGACACGTTGTGGACCATGAACAAATGCATGTCATTAGACATTGCCTTAACAGTTGCTTGTTCATCGCTTTCCTTTACAACCGGACGGTAGTTTACCGAAAGGTAATATACGGAGCAAGTATACTGGACGTGTGCTTTCCTAATACAAGGATTAGCAAGTGGGTGACACAAAACCATAAGTTTTGAGCTAAAATTTGAAAATATGAAACCCACAAAAATATTTTGCAGACACCAGTGAAGGGTTATTCCGGAAAGCTTATCTAGGGTAAAATCTAGAATGAATTTTCAAAAGATCAAATGTTTTCATAAAGATCCAATTTCCTTAAAGGATCTAAATTTTCATAGTCATGTGGGACTGTAAACCACATCGTTACTATCATTGTTCATACCGCCGTACCAAAATCACTGATGTATAAAGTGTGAAAATAAAAAAGTGATTCGAGTGAAGTGTGATTTAATTTCAAATTCTGTATTGCTTGAGGACAAGCAACGCTCAAGTGTGGGAATATTTGATAGTGCTCCAAATGAACATATATTTAGGCACAATATCCTTCCAATATGTAAAGTTTTCAGTTACAATTGTTCTATTTTCAAATAATATTCGTTAAAATAAATAAGTGCGAAGACAAAAGAAGAAAACGACGATTTGAAGCCGCAAATGACCAAAAAGCTCAAATGTACAAGATACAATCCAAGTGGTTCAATTTATTGATGAGAAACATCTAAAAATGACAAGAGTACAAGTCGCGGAACACAAAGTACAAGATATCTCCGCGTACGAAAAGGCGTTCAAAAATTTGGAACTGGGACGTAAACCGAGCATCAACGCGCGAGTCAACGGTCCTAAAATTACAAGTCTACTATGCACATGAATATAATATAATATATTTAAAATTATATAAAATTATATATATTATATTATATTATTAAATAAAACGTCGGCAAACTAGAAAATAAACTGATGGGAGCATGCCAGGCTGGCCATGTGATCGCATGGGAATAACACTGAAAAGCCATGCGATCGCATGGACCTCAGGATCAGTTCACATCTATAAAAGCCAGCGAATTCTGCTCGAATGATACACTCTTCACTCTTTCTTTCTTCCTCTGTAAAATAATTATATATATTTATATTTATAATATTAAGTTTAATTTAAGATTAATAATAATTGGGTTATAGTAAGAAATGTTTTACGGGTTATAAAGTCGGAACTCTGTCCGTGTAATGCTACGCGATTAATCACCACTGTAAGCTATGTTGTTCCTTTTTAAATTAATGTCTCGTAATTAAGTTATTATTATGCTTATTTGAGCCGAAGTAATCGTGATGTTAGACTAAATATTAAGACGGGATTATTGGATTTTGTACCATAATTAGGGTTTGGACAAAAGACCAACACTTGTGGACATTGGACTATTGACTATTAATAGATGGGGGGTATTGTCTAATCGAATGAAAACTCATTAGAATCTGTCGAACCTATCTTCAAATTAGTTAATCTAATAATTATTAAAATGATTATGTATGTCCTATTTAGTGATGTTTATATGACATCTTTTACGATCATTTAATTAATTATTCGAGTTGGGTAATTGATTATTCATTCTGATCAAGTGGGTAAATTAATATTCATATCTCATTAAAACAGGGGTGGATTACATACAAGGATAATTGGTGTAATTGTTAACAAAGTATTAAAACCTTAGATTACACGCAGTCGATAACCTGGTGTAATTATTAACAAAGTATTAAAACCTTGTTACAGTTCGAATCCTTAATTAGTTGGAATATTTGACTTCAGGAATAAGGTTAATTTGACGAGCATATTATAATTATGACCGATGGACTATTATAGGCAAAACCCAGATAGGTATCAAATAAGCTAGGACAAAGGATAATTAACCCGGGTAACAATTAATTAAAATTAAAACGTCAAACATCATGATTACTGAAGTTTAAATAAGCATAATACTTTTATTTCATATTTCATCGTATCTTTATTTACTGTCATTTTAATTACTGCAATTTACTTTATCGCAATTTAAATTCTGGCATTTATATTATCATCATTTATCTTTACACTTAATTTAAAATCGTCAAACCGGTCATTAAACGGTAAAACCCCCATTTTATAATAATAATAATACTACTATATTACTAATATATATATATATATATATATATATATATATATATATATATATATATATATATATATATATATATATATATATATATATATATATATATATATATATATATACAAATATAGTTGTTTAAAAATATAGTACGTAATCGCTAGCTCCCTGTGGAACGAACCGGAATTACTAAAAACTATACTAATCTACGATTAGGTACACTGCCTATAAGTGTTGTAGCAAGGTTTAAGTATATCTCATCTATATAAATAAATAAAACTTGTGTAAATTGTATCGTATTTCGTAGTAAAAATAATAGTATTTTCGTATACACCGCTGCACACATCAACCATCCACACAAAATTCTTGTTCAAAAATCTTTTAATACCTTCATGAATGGTTATGAACGTTCTGAGACAAAAACCTTGTTAATGTTTCAAGCCTTCTGTAACATCCTCTACTAGGCCTAGATGTAAGATTACTAAATTTCCCTTAAGTTAGTGTTGTGTTATTATATGTTTTTATTTTTAATTAATATTTATTATTATTTAATGATGTGGTTAGGACCAGTTTGTGACAAGGGTCACATAACAGGTTTGTTTATTTAATTTGAACTTCGTTTGGGTTGCCAAATGATGTACGAAAGATATCAAATAACTGATAAATACCCGTGTGTTGCACAGTGTGGGAATTAAACCCAATTATGATCAATAGTACAGCTCATTTCTTCCACTTTCTAGATTTTTCCCAACACACACCTCGTTCTTCACTCTCACCAACATCAAAACCCTAATCCTTAATTCTTGTTTTAGAGCTCAAATTGTTTGTATCTTTGTGTTCCTTGTGATTTACTGATTCTATCAAGGTAAGAATCAAAACATTTCATGCTTTAATCTTTGAGAAAATTGAGTTTTTTGTGTAAAGTTTTACAAAGTGAGTAATTTGGGTCAAAGTGGTTAAATTTGATGTTGTTTGTGTCCAAATCTTGTGGGTTTATGTTTCTACATGTTTAGTGTCTTTGATTTGGTCAGTTTTGAGGTCATAATCGAGCTCTAGAGCAAGAATTGGTTGATTTTGGGTCAAACCCGTCACTTTGTTCTTCAGCTTCTGCAGATAAACACAGTCGGCCGAGTGTCTCTTGACACTCGACCGAGCGACTCGACCATCGACCGAGTGTGTATAACCCACGGTCAAGTGTGTCTGTGAGAGACCATCGACCGAGTGACTAGACACTCGGCCGAGTAAGTGTAGACAGTCGGCCTACTGTCAATGACAGTCGACCGAGTGTCTTTGGCAGTGAAATATTTTACTAAGTGTTGATTTTTAGCCGTTATACTGCCCGTTTGTATTTTGATGATCAGAATTTTGAAAGTGCATAAGTGTTAAACAAAAATTTTTAGCGGACGCTTTTTGATACAAAAAATTTACGTACTGTGTTATTTGGTGCTAACGGACAGTAACTAACTTGATTTGCCATATGTTCAGGTGATAAAGATAAGGAAGCCGCTCAGTAGTAGATTATCTGAGGTGGTTGCTGGTATTTGGTGAGTGGGACTAATTGGAGAATATAGTATAGAGTAGCATGTTATATTATGATTCCCATGCTTGTTAGATATACTTACTGTTGTGTTAGTTAGTACATTGTGATGACTGCATGTTAGTTGATGCTTGTCTGCTGGAGCCCAGTGCGTCCCTATTGTATGGTAGCCTCGGTAGGAGAGATCAACCTACGGGTTGGGTTCCTCATGTGGTAGCCAGGACAATCGAAGTGTATATATATGTGAATGATGCGTCCGTCGTGTGTGGATTATATATATACACACAGTGGTGGAGGAACTTCTGGTAAACCCCAGTCCGATCAGCTGGTGGTTAATGGTTTGTCCGAGCCGCCAGAGTCTCTGTAGACGGCACTTGGGTGATGTTTGTGTGTTAGCCTTTGTGACATGATTAGTATGACGGTTCCTGTATATTATTGCCTATAGTTAGTTTTACTCACTTAGCTTCGTGCTAATTCCCCTCCATCTCCTCCCTGCAGGTTGTTAGTTTTTGTAAGTGATGCTTTTTTAGGGAGAAGACGGGCATGGTGATGTTATGTTTGATAGGAGTCAACTCTGATGTTGTTTTGCTTTGTTTAAACAGTGATATTTTGTAAACATATTATAAATACCTCTTCTCTGTATAAACATGTATTTTGTTGAAATGACACGTGACACTGGTTGTACTGTATTAACAATAGTTATTGTTTATTTTGTAATTAATAAATAAATGCTTCCGCCACGTATAAAAAAAATTAGCGGTGTCACAAGTTTGTATCAGAGCTTGGTTTGGCAGCATGTGCATTGTGATTTAAATGTCATGTTCCCAAACTTAGTAGAGTCATGTCAAACATAACATGCTGGGGATAGGTTAAGTGAGTATTAGGACAGGTTATGTGTTAGTTGTTAGTACTAACAGAGTTTATACTAAGCCTTGGTGTGAGTGTTGTGGTAGTGCAGTAATGTCAGATAATGAAGCAAACGCTACTGGCCCCACTGTCCCTGGAACTGGTATTTTTAGAGCTCCCGATGAAGATGGACATGTGTCATCAGAAGAGGAAACCTCACAAAAAGTTATAAACCTTCAAATTCGATTGCTAGAAGCACAAGAGGAAATTAAAGAACTGGAAGAAGAGCGAGCAATATGGAACCCAAATACCACTGTGTTGAACACAACTTTTCCTCCAAATTTTTATACTCAAGCCGGTGGCAGTTCTCAGTCACAGTTTCCTCAAACCACCTATCAAAACCTCCAAATGTCATTCCCATTTAACCAGACGTTTCTAAATCAGATGATATACCCATTTCAAGTTCTCGAGACGAGAAAGAAGTGTACCTATAAATAGTTTCTAGACTGCAAACCTCCTGAGTACAGCGGTCACACAAACCCTACAATGACACTCAATTGGTTAAGAGAAGTAGAGCGAGCGTTGGAAGCATGTTTATGTGAGCCTGAATCTATGGTACTGTGGCTTCTCAAAGGTGAAGCAATGGAATGGTGGGACTCTATCACTGCATATTTACCTAAAGAACAGATTAGTCAAATAACCTGGGAACAATTTGCTGCTAAGGTGCGTGAGCAGTATTGTTCTGAGTATGAGATGGAAAGATTAGAAATGGAGTTTCTGAATATGAGAATGACAGAAGTATGACAATTGATGAGGTTTTCAGAGATTTTACATCGAATCTAAGGTGTGTTCAACAGTGGGTACCGACTGAGAAGGATAAGATTCAGCATTTTATGCGGGTGATTAAGCCAGAATTTAGAATAGTTGCGAGATTTGCAACGACTTTGTCACAGGCTCATGAGATGGCTAAGATTACTGAGGGTGACATCAATGCAGTGAAAAGAGAAAGTTTAAGAGGTGGATCTTTTGGGGTAAAATCAGATGGTCAATCGGGTGGACAGTCGATTCAGCAGTCGGGTAAGCAATCTGGTTTTCGTGGTAAAAAGTCAGGCTGGTTTAAATAGAAAAGTAAGTCTGGTATTAGTGGATCGGGTTCAACTCAATCTGGGTGGTGTAATGTTTGCAAGTCGACCCATGTCGGTCTGTGTTCTCCAATGACCAGAAGGTGTTTACAATGTGGAGTGTTAGGTCATGAATCAACAGCTTGTTCTTTTAAGTCTAATGTTTGTTGGAGTTGCCATCAAGAGTGGCATAGATCTGAAAACTATCCATCTGCGTCAAGATCCGATTCTGGGGCAGGGTCAGGAGCGAGGTCAATAACTTCTGGGGGATCTTCTGCTTCTACCGTCGAGCAGAAGAGAAAGAATCCTCCAACAGCAGAGGCAAGGGCATTTCAGATGACGGTAGACGTTGCAACTGAAATGTCCCATTCATATTGATTATAAATGTTCCATATTAATTGATTTCGTTGCGAGGTTTTGACCTCTATATGAGACGTTTTTCAAAGACTAAATTCATTTTTAAAACAACCATAACCTTTATTTTATCAATAAAGGTTTTAAAAACCTTACGTAGATTATCAAATAATGATAATCTAAAATATACTGTTTACACACGACCATTACATAATGGTTTACAATAGAAATATATTACATCGACATATGTTTCTTGAATGCAGTTTTTACACAATATCATACAAACATGGACTCCAAATCTTGTCCTTATTTTAGTATGCAACAGCGGAAGCTCTTAGTATTCACCTGAGAATAAACATGCTTTAAACGTCAACAAAAATGTTGGTGAGTTATAGGTTTAACCTATATATATCAAATCGTAACAATAGACCACAAGATTTCATATTTCAATACACATCCCATACATAGAGATAAAAATCATTCATATGGTGAACACCTGGTAACCGACATTAACAAGATGCATATATAAGAATATCCCCATCATTCCGGGACACCCTTCGGATATGATATAAATTTCGAAGTACTAAAGCATCTGGTACTTTGGATGGGGTTTGTTAGGCCCAATAGATCTATCTTTAGGATTCGCGTCAATTAGGGTGTCTATTCCCTAATTCTTAGATTACCAGACTTAATAAAAAGGGGCATATTCGATTTCGATAATTCAACCATAGAATGTAGTTTCACGTACTTGTTTCTATTTTGTAAATCATTTATAAAACCTGCATGTATTCTCATTCCAAAAATATTAGATTTTAAAAGTGGGACTATAACTCACTTTCACATATATTTCCTTCCTCGAAAATAAGACTTGACCACGGATCGATTCACGAACCTATACAAATATGTACATATATATCAAAGTATGATCAAAATATAATTACAACCATTTTTATTATGTTTTAAAGATTTGAGTGTATTAAGTCAGCTGTCCTCGTTAGTAACCTACAACTAGTTGTCCATAGTTAGATGTACAGAAATAAATCGATATATATATTATCTTGAATCAATCCATGACCCAGTGTATACACGTCTCAGGCTAGATCACAACTCAAAGTATATATATTTTTGGAATCAACCTCAACCCTGTATAGCTAACTCCAACATTACTGCATATAGAGTGTCTATGGTTTTGGGTTGGATAATTAAAAACTATCTTAAACTTCGAATTGGAAGTTTATATTCTGGAAAAATGATATTTCTTATGAATATGTTAATATATAAAAATCTCATGGTGTAACTCAAAGTGTAAGTATTTTTGTAAAAATGATCATCTAGATGTTGTTTTTACGACAGAAATGATCACTTTCAAAAGATTCACCAAAGTTTGACCTATAACCTGTGATTTTGAATGCAAACTAAGGTATTTATAGTTCATATTCATAAATAATGGCTCGATCCAAGGAAGTGGCAAGTTGAACCAATAAAAACGGAATTATATTGAAGAAACTACGGCTAAAACAAAATTGGGTATCCGAAGCTAGTTTAGCTACGAAATTAATTGGAGTAAAACTAAACTAATCATATCTTTGCTAATTAATATGATATTTTATATATATTTACTTATGATTTGATTTTATATATTTCAGGACCACCCGTAAACAACACGAGAAGATTAATTATAAGACCTCATGATTGTACGCAACACGTCATTTGACAACACGGTACTTTATGTACGCAACACATCATTTGACAACATGGTACCATGGGTCGAGATTAATTCTGATCAATACGAATACGATGGGGTCTTTATTTATTTTATTGAGCAACTAATTGTGAACCACTAACATCGGACTGCTAACTACGGACTAATAGATATTAAAAGTATTATAAGTATATATGTAACGATTATTTGAAAAGAAAATATGTTAATATATTATATATATGGTTAGGTTCGTGATATCTATCAGAGACCAAGTCGTGTTAAATATCTTCAAGGCAAAAGTGAGTATATAGTCCCACTTTTAAACTCTAAATATTTCGGGATGAGAATACATGCATTTTATGATTTACGTTATGGACACAAGTGATTAAAAATATATATTCTACGTTGAGTTGTACCACTAGCATACTTCCCTGTAACTTGATAACTACTATTTACATGCGGTATTGTAAACGCGAATCCTGTTGATAGATCTATCGGGCCTGACAACCCCAACCGGACTGGACGACCAGTATTCAACGGTTGCACAGTACTTTGTTTCGGTGACTACACTTGGTACGGTGTAGTGAGATTTCATAATAAAGGGAATATGTGACGTTCATAAAATGTTAAGTATGGTTATCAAGTGCTCAACCACTTAGAATATTTTTATTAAAATGTTTATGTATATTAAATCTTGTGGACTATATTTATAACGTTGCTAGCATTAAACTTATATCTCACCAACTTTATGTTGACGTTTTAAGCATGTTTATTCTCAGGTGATAATTAAAAGCTTCCGCTGCATTATGCCGAATTTAAGCAGGATTTGGAGTATGCATATTTGAAATGTCCCGTTCTTATTGATTAAAAACGTTCCATATTAATTGATTTCGTTGCGAGGTTTTGACCTCTATATGAGACGTTTTTCAAAGACTGCATTCATTTTCAAAACAAACCATAACCTTTATTTCTTAAATAAAGGTTTAAAAAGCTTTACGTAGATTATCAAATAATGATAATCTAAAATATCCTGTTTACACACGACCATTACATAATGGTTTACAATACAAACATGTTACATCGAAATCAGTTTCTTGAATGCAGTTTTTACACAATATCATACAAACATGGACTCCAAATCTTGTCCTTATTTTAGTATGCAACAGCGGAAGCTCTTAATATTCACCTGAGAATAAACATGCTTTAAACGTCAACAAAAATGTTGGTGAGTTATAGGTTTAACCTATATATATCAAATCGTAACAATAGACCACAAGATTTCATATTTCAATACACATCCCATACATAGAGATAAAAATCATTCATATGGTGAACACCTGGTAACCGACATTAACAAGATGCATATATAAGAATATCCCCATCATTCCGGGACACCCTTCGGATATGATATAAATTTCGAAGTACTAAAGCATCCGGTACTTTGGATGGGGTTTGTTAGACCCAATAGATCTATCTTTAGGATTCGCGTCAATTAGGGTGTCTGTTCCCTAATTCTTAGATTACCAGACTTAATAAAAAGGGGCATATTCGATTTCGAGAATTCAACCATAGAATGTAGTTTCACGTACTTGTGTCTATTTTGTAAATCATTTTTAAAACCTGCATGTATTCTCATCCCAAAAATATTATATTTTAAAAGTGGGACTATAACTCACTTTCACAGATTTTTACTTCGTCGAGAAGTAAGACTTGGCCACTGTTGATTCACGAACCTATAACAATATATACATTTATATTAAAGTATGTTCAAAATATATTTACAACACTTTTAATATATTTTGATGTTTTAAGTTTATTAAGTCAGCTGTCCTCGTTAGTAACCTACAACTAGTTGTCCACAGTTAGATGTACAGAAATAAATCGATAAATATTATCTTGAATCAATCCACGACCCAGTGTATATGTATCTCAGTATTGATCACAACTCAAACTATATATATTTTGGAATCAACCTCAACCCTGTATAGCTAACTCCAACATTCACATATAGAGTGTCTATGGTTGTTCCGAAATATATATAGATGTGTCGACATGATAGGTCGAAACATTGTATACATGTCTATGGTATCTCAAGATTACATAATATACAATACAAGTTGATTAAGTTATTGTTGGAATAGATTTGTTACCAATTTTCACGTAGCTAAAATGAGAAAAATTATCAAATCTTGTTTTACCCATAACTTCTTCATTTTAAATCCATTTTGAGTGAATCAAATTGCTATGGTTTCATATTGAACTATATTTTATGAATATAAACAGAATAAGTATAGGTTTATAGTCGGAAAAATATGTTACAAGTCTTTTTTGTAAAGGTAGTCATTTCAGTCGAAAGAACGACGTCTAGATGACCATTTTAGAAAACATACTTTCACTTTGAGTTTAACCATAATTTTTGGATATAGTTTCATGTTCATAATAAAAATCATTTTCTAAAAATAACAACTTTTAAATCAAAGTTTATCATAGTTTTTAATTAACTAACCCAAAACAGCCCGCGGTGTTACTACGACGGCGTAAATCCGGTTTTACGGTGTTTTTCGTGTTTCCAGGTTTTAAATCATTAAGTTAGAATATCATATAGATATAGAACATGTGTTTAGTTAATTTTAAAAGTCAAGTTAGAAGGATTAACTTTTGTTTGCGAACAAGTTTAGAATTAACTAAACTATGTTCTAGTGATTACGAGTTTAAACCTTCGAATAAGATAGTTTTATATATATGAATCGAATGATGTTATGAACATCATTACTACCTCAAGTTTAGTAGGTAAACCTACTGGAAGTGACAAGAAATGATCTAGCTTCAAAGGATCTTGGATGGCTTGAAAGTTCTTGAAGTAGGATCATGACACAAAAACAAGTTCAAGTAAGATTTTTACTCGAATTAAGATAGTTTATAGTTATAGAAATTGAATCAAAGTTTGAATATGAATATTACCTTGAATATGAAAGATAACCTACTGTATATAACAAAGGTTTCTTGATCTTAGATGATTACTTGGAATGGATTAGAAAGCTTGGAAGTTAATTAGTAAACTTGAAGGGATTTTTGAAGTGTTCTTGAAGTGTTCTTCCTATGATGATTATAGCTTGATTCTTGAAGTGATTTTTGATGAAGATGATGATTAAATACTGGAAAAATACCTTCATAATAGTGTGTGTGTGTGTTGAGAGAGAATTAGAAAGAGAATTGGAAGTGAAATGGAGTGAATGATGAGTGGTAATTGGTGAGTGGTGAGTGGGGTTAAAAGGAGTTCTAGTTAGTTGACTAGCTCATGGTAGAAGTTAAAATTGATTAGTCATACATGACATAATCAAGAGTGGAATCCCATGCTAGTTCCTATTGGTATATACCCATAGTAAGTACGTTTTGAAGCTGTGTATAATACGGGTAAGAATACGACTAGAATTCTTGATGAAAGAAAAGAATGGGAAAGTAACTGTAACCATTTTCATTAAGTATGAGTGTCTTGATATATGTTTTGAAGTCTTCCAAAAGTATTTTAATACATCTAAATACACTACATGTATATACATTTTAACTGAGTCGTTAAGTCATCGTTAGTCGTTACATGTAAGTGTTGTTTTGAAACCTTTAACTTAACGATCTCAATTAATGTTGTTAACCCATTGTTTATTATATCTAATGAGATGTTAAATTATTATATTATCATGATATTATGATATATTAATATATCTTAATATGATATATATACATTTAAATGTCGTTACAACGATAATCGTTACATATATGTCTCGTTTCGAAATCCTTAAGTTAGTAGTCTTGTTTATATGTATATAACTCATTGTTAATATACTTATGGAGATACTTACTTATCATAATCTCATGTTAATCATATGTATATCCATATATATATCGTCATGTCGTTTTTTACAAGTTTTAACGTTCGTGAATCGCCGGTCAACTTGGGTGGTCAATTGTCTATATGAAACATATTTCAATTAATCAAGTCTTAACAAGTTTGATTGCTTAACATGTTGGAAACATTTAATCATGTAAATATCAATCTCAATTAATATATATAAACATGGAAAAGTTTGGGTCACTACAGTACCTACCCGTTAAATAAATTTCGTCCCGAAATTTTAAGCTGTTGAAGGTGTTGACGAATCTTCTGGAAATAGAAGCGGGTATTTCTTCTTCATCTGATCTTCATGCTCCCAGGTAAACTCGGGTCCTCTACGAGCATTCCATCGAACCTTAACAATTGGTATCTTGTTTTGCTTAAGTCTTTTAACCTCACGATCCATTATTTCGACGGGTTCTTCGATGAATTGGAGTTTTTCGTTGATTTGGATTTCATCTAACGGAATAGTGAGATCTTCTTTAGCAAAACATTTCTTCAAATTCAAGATGTGGAAAGTGTTATGTACAACCACGAGTTGTTGAGGTAACTCAAGTCGGTAAGCTACTGGTCCGACACGATCAATAATCTTGAATGGTCCAATATACCTTGGATTTAATTTCCCTCGTTTACCAAATCGAACAACGCCTTTCCAAGGTGCAACTTTAAGCATGACCATCTCTCCAATTTCAAATTCTATATCTTTTCTTTTAATGTCAGCGTAGCTCTTTTGTCGACTTTGGGCGGTTTTCAACCGTTGTTGAATTTGGATGATCTTCTCAGTAGTTTCTTGTATAATCTCCGGACCCGTAATCTGTCTATCCCCCACTTCACTCCAACAAATTGGAGACCTGCACTTTCTACCATAAAGTGCTTCAAACGGCGCCATCTCAATGCTTGAATGGTAGCTGTTGTTGTAGGAAAATTTTGCTAACGGTAGATGTCGATCCCAACTGTTTCCGAAATCAATAACACATGCTCGTAGCATGTATTCAAGCGTTTGTATCGTCCTTTCGCTCTGCCCATCAGTTTGTGGATGATAGGCAGTACTCATGTCTAGACGAGTTCCTAATGCTTGCTGTAATGTCTGCCAGAATCTTGAAATAATCTGCCATCCCTATCAGAGATAATAGAGATTGGTATTCCATGTCTGGAGACGACTTCCTTCAAATACAGTCGTGCTAACTTCTCCATCTTGTCATCTTCTCTTATTGGCAGGAAGTGTGCTGATTTGGTGATACGATCAACTATTACCCAAATATATCAAAACCACTTGCAGTCCTTGGCAATTTAGTGATGAAATCCATGGTAATGTTTTCCCATTTCCATTCTGGGATTTCGGGTTGTTGAAGTAGACCTGATGGTTTCTGATGCTCAGCTTTGACCTTAGCAACATCGGCTTTCATACCCGGCCACCAAAAATGTTTCTTGAGATCCTTGTACATCTTCCCCGTTCCAGGATGTATTGAGTATCTGGTTTTATGAGCTTCTCTAAGTACCATTTCTCTCATATCTCCAAATTTTGGTACCCAAATCCTTTCAGCCCTATACCGGGTTCCGTCTTCCCGAATATTAAGATGCTGCTCCGATCCTTTGGGTATTTCATCCTTTAAATTTCCTTCTTTTAAAACTCCTTGTTGCGCCTCCTTTATTTGAGTAGTAAGGTTATTATGAATCATTATATTCATAGATTTTACTCGAATGGGTTCTCTGTCCTTCCTGCTCAAGGCATCGGCTACCACATTTGCCTTCCCCGGGTGGTAACGAATCTCAAAGTCGTAATCATTCAACAATTCAATCCACCTACGCTGCCTCATATTCAGTTGTTTCTGATTAAATATGTGTTGAAGACTTTTGTGGTCGGTATATATAATACTTTTGACCCCATATAAGTAGTGCCTCCAAGTATTTAATGCAAAAACAACCGCGCCTAATTCCAAATCATGCGTCGTATAATTTTGCTCGTGAATCTTCAATTGTCTAGACGCATAAGCAATCACCTTCGTTCGTTGCATTAATAAACAACCGAGACCTTGCTTTGATGCGTCACAATAAATCACAAAATCATCATTCCCTTCAGGCAATGACAATATAGGTGCCGTAGTTAGCTTTTTCTTCAATAACTGAAACGCTTTCTCTTGTTCATCCTTCCATTCAAATTTCTTCCCTTTATGCGTTAATGCAGTCAAGGGTTTTGCTATTCTGGAAAAGTCTTGGATGAACCTTCTGTAGTAACCAGCTAGTCCTAAAAACTGGCGTATGTGTTTCGGAGTTTTTGGGGTTTCCCACTTTTCAACAGTTTCTATCTTTGCCGGATCCACCTTAATACCTTTTTTGTTCACTATGTGACCGAGGAATTGAACTTCTTCCAACCAAAATGCACACTTTGAAAATTTAGCGTACAATTCTTCCTTCCTCAATAATTCTAACACCTTTCTCAAATGTTCACCGTGTTCTTGGTCATTCTTTGAGTAAATAAGTATGTCATCAATGAAAACAATGACAAACTTGTCAAGGTATGGTCCACACACTCGGTTCATAAGGTCCATGAACACAGCTGGTGCATTAGTTAAACCAAATGGCATGACCATAAACTCGTAATGACCGTAACGTGTTCTGAAAGCAGTCTTTGGAATATCATCTTCTTTCACCCGCATTTGATGATACCCGGAATGTAAGTCAATCTTTGAATAAACAGACGAGCCTTGTAGTTGATCAAATAAGTCGTCGATTCTCGGTAGTGGGTAGCGGTTCTTGATGGTAAGTTTTTTCAACTCTCGGTAGTCGATACACAACCTGAATGTACCATCTTTCTTCTTGACAAACAAAACAGGAGCTCCCCACGGTGATGTGCTTGGTCGAATGAAACCATGCTCTAAAAGTTCTTGTAATTGGCTTTGCAGTTCTTTCATCTCGCTGGGTGCGAGTCTGTAAGGAGCACGAGCTATTGGTGCAGCTCCTGGTACAAGATCTATTTGAAATTCAACGGATCGATGTGGGGGTAATCCCGGTAATTCTTTCGGAAATACATCGGAAAATTATTTTGTGACGGAAACATCATTGATGCTCTTTTCTTCAGTTTGTACTTTCTCGACGTGTGCTAGAACAGCATAGCAACCTTTTCTTATTAGTTTTTGTGCCTTCAAATTACTAATAAGATGTAGCTTCGTGTTGCCCTTTTCTCCGTACACCATTAAGGGTTTTCCTTTTTCTCGTATAATGCGAATTGCATTTTTGTAACAAACGATCTCTGCTTTCACTTCTTTCAACCAGTCCATACCGATTATCACATCAAAACTCCCTAACTCTACTGGTATCAAGTCAATCTTAAATGTTTCGCTAACCAGTTTAATTTCTCGATTCCGACATATATTATCTGCTGAAATTAATTTACCATTTGCTAATTCGAGTAAAAATTTACTATCCAAATGCGTCAATGGACAACTTAATTTAGCACAAAAATCTCTACTCATATAGCTTCTATCCGCACCCGAATCAAATAAAACGTAAGCAGATTTATTGTCAATAAGAAACGTACCCGTAACAAGCTCCGGGTCTTCCTGTGCCTCTACCGCATTAATATTGAAAACTCTTCCGCGGCCTTGTCCATTCGTGTTCTCCTGGTTCGGGCAATTTCTAATAATGTGGCCCGGTTTTCCACATTTATAACAAACTACATTGGCATAACTTGCTCCGACACTACTTGCTCCGCCATTACTCGTTCTGACACCATTTGTTCCTTTTGTTCTATTAACCCCTGGTCCGTAGACCTCACACTTCGCCGCGCTATGACCATTTCTTTTACACTTGTTGCAAAATTTGGTGCAGAACCCCGAGTGATACTTTTCACACCTTTGGCATAGCTGCTTCTGATTGTTGTTGTTGTTGCGGTTATTATTGTTGTTGGGATGATTGTTGTAGTTGCTGTTGTTGTTGTTGTTGTTGTTGTTGTTGTTGTTGTTGTTGTTGGGCCGTTTGTTGTAGTTGCGATTGATGTTGCGATTGTTGGGATAATTGTTGCGATTATTGTTGTAATTGCTGTTGTTGTTGTATTGGTGATTCTTATCACCGTTTTCCTCCCACTTTCCTTTGACTTGCTTCACATTGGCCTCTTCAGCAGTCTGTTCTTTAATTCTTTCTTCAATCTGGTTCACTAGTTTGTGAGCCATTCTACATGCCTGTTGTATGGAGGCGGGCTCGTGTGAACTTATATCTTCTTGGATTCTTTCCGGTAATCCTTTCACAAACGCGTCGATCTTCTCTTCCTCATCTTCGAATGCTCCCGGACACAATAGGCACAATTCTGTGAATCGTCTTTCGTACGTGGTAATAACAAATCCTTGGGTTCGTAACCCTCTAAGTTCTGTCTTGAGCTTATTGACCTCGGTTCTGGGACGGTACTTCTCGTTCATCAAGTGCTTGAATGCTGACCACGGTAGTGCGTACGCATCGTCTTATCCCACTTGCTCTAGATAGGTATTCCACTATGTTAACGCAGAACCTGTGAAGGTATGCGTAGCGTACTTTACTTTGTCCTCTTCAGTACACTTACTTATGGCAAACACCGATTCGACCTTCTCGGTCCACCGTTTCAATCCGATCGGTCCTTCGGTTCCATCAAATTCCAAAGGTTTGCAGGCAGTGAATTCTTTGTAGGTGCATCCTACACGATTTCTTGTACTGCTAGATCCAAGGTTATTGTTGGTATGTAGCGCAGCCTATACTGCGGCTATGTTTGAAGCTAGAAAAGTACGGAATTCCTCTTCATTCATATTCACGGTGTGTCGAGTAGTCGGTGCCATTTCCTTCAAAATAGTCAAATGGAACAAGTTAATCATACAGAATGTTAAGAGTAGTTAATAGTATTTCGTAGCATAATATGAACTCATTTATAAAAGCTTTTTCTTCATAATAGCGTTTTATAAGTTTAAATTCGGGTAGTACCTACCCGTTAAGTTCATACTTAGTAGCTAATATACAATTCAACTACTACAATTCTATATGAAAAACTGATTATAATAATATTTCGCGTTCAAACTTTTATACAATATTTTACAAACTTACAATACCGCTTATTTTACATAAAGCATGAAATATAGCACACAATAACTTTGATACAAGATAGTTGTGAAGATAATTCTAGCTAGTACACAAGTCGTTCAGCAAAGGCAATAAAGACACGTAATTCATACGTCCAGAAACAAGTCATGCATTCTGGTTTTACTAGGACTACTTCCCATCCTTGGTCTTGTGGAACATAACCGTTATGGCCGTTGATAAGACAGCGTGTTGTAACGTCGTCAAAGGGACGAGGGTTACGTAATGTCCAACAGTCCCGTAACAATCTAAAAATCTCATTTCTTACCCCAATTACCGACTCTGTCACTTGTGGGAACGTTTTGTTTAATAGTTGTAGGCCGATGTTCTTGTTCTCACTTTGGTGAGAAGCGAACATTACTAATCTGTAAGCATAACATGCTTCTTTATGTTGCATGTTAGCCGCTTTTTCTAAATCACGAAGTCCAATATTCGGATATATTGAGTCAAAATAATTTCTTAACCCATTGCGTAAAATAGCATTTGGGTTCCCCGCAATATATGCGTCAAAGTAAACACATCGTAACTTATGGATTTCCCAATGTGATATCCCCCATCTTTCGAACGAAAGTCTTTTATAAACCAAGGCATTCTTGGAACGTTCTTCGAATGTCTTACAAACTGATCTCGCCTTAAATAGTTGTGCCGAAGAATTCTGACCGACTCTAGACAAGATTTCATCAATCATGTCTCCGGGTAGGTCTCTTAAAATATTGGGTTGTCTATCCATTTTGTGTTTTTATACTGTAAAATAGACAAGAGTTAGATTCATAAAAAAAATACTTATTAATACAAGCAATTTTTACATATATCATAAAGCATAAGCACACTATATTACATATATTACACCACACGAATACAACTATCTTATTCCGACTCGCTTGTTTCTTCTTCTTCGGTTTTGGTTCGTTTTGCCAAGTTTCTAGGGATATATGATGTTCCCCTAATACGAGCCGTCGTTTTCCACATTGGTTTAGAAAAACCCGGTGGTTTAGAGGTTCCCGGGTCATTGTTACAACTTAAGGACTTCGGAGGTTGACGATACATATAAAGTTCATCGGGGTTGGAATTAGATTTCTCTATTTTTATGCCCTTTCCCTTATTATTTTCTTTTGCCTTTTTAAATTCAGTTGGGGTAATTTCTATAACATCATCGGAATTCTCGTCAGAATCCGATTCATCAGAGAATTGGTAATCCTCCCAATATTTTGCTTCCTTAGCGGAAACACCATTGACCATAATTAACCTTGGTCGGTTGGTTGAGGATTTTCTTTTACTTAACCGTTTTATTATTTCCCCCACCGGTTCTATTTCTTCATCCGGTTCCGATTCTTCTTCCGGTTCCGATTCTTCTTCTGGTTCCGACTCTTCTTCCGGTTCCTCTTCGGGAACTTGTGAATCAGTCCACGAATCATTCCAATTTACATTTGACTCTTCATTATTATTAGGTGAGTCAATGGGACTTGTTCTAGAGGTAGACATCTATCACATAATATCAAACGCGTTAAGAGATTAATATATCACATAATATTCACATGTTAAAAATATATAGTTTCCAACAAAATTTGTTAAGCAATCATTTTTCAAGTAAACACGGTCGAAGTCCAGACTCACTAATGCATCCTAACAAACTCGATAAGACACACTAATGCAAAATTCTGGTTCTCTAAGACCAATGCTCTGATACCAACTGAAATGTCCCGTTCTTATTGATTAAAAACATTCCATATTAATTGATTTCGTTGCGAGGTTTTGACCTCTATATGAGACGTTTTTCAAAGACTGCATTCATTTTTAAAACAAACCATAACCTTTATTTCATAAATAAAGGTTTAAAAAGCTTTACGTAGATTATCAAATAATGATAATCTAAAATATCATGTTTACACACGACCATTACATAATGGTTTACAATACAAATATGTTACATCGAAATCAGTTTCTTGAATGCAGTTTTTACACAATATCATACAAACATGGACTCCAAATCTTGTCCTTATTTTAGTATGCAACAGCGGAAGCTCTTAATATTCACCTGAGAATAAACATGCTTTAAACGTCAACAGAAATGTTGGTGAGTTATAGGTTTAACCTATATATATCAAATCGTAACAATAGACCACAAGATTTCATATTTCAATACACATCCCATACATAGAGATAAAAATCATTCATATGGTGAACACCTGGTAACCGACATTAACAAGATGCATATATAAGAATATCCCCATCATTCCGGGACACCCTTCGGATATGATATAAATTTCGAAGTACTAAAGCATCCAGTACTTTGGATGGGGTTTGTTAGGCCCAATAGATCTATCTTTAGGATTCGCGTTAATTAGGGTGTCTGTTCCCTAATTCTTAGATTACCAGACTTAATAAAAAGGGGCATATTCGATTTCGATAATTCAACCATAGAATGTAGTTTCACGTACTTGTGTCTATTTTGTAAATCATTTATAAAACCTGCATGTATTCTCATCCCAAAAATATTATATTTTAAAAGTGGGACTATAACTCACTTTCACAGATTTTTACTTCGTCGAGAAGTAAGACTTGGCCACTGTTGATTCACGAACCTATAACAATATATACATTTATATTAAAGTATGTTCAAAATATATTTACAACACTTTTAATATATTTTGATGTTTTAAGTTTATTAAGTCAGTTGTCCTCGTTAGTAACCTACAACTAGTTGTCCACAGTTAGATGTACAGAAATAAATCGATAAATATTATCTTGAATCAATCCACGACCCAGTGTATACGTATCTCAGTATTGATCACAACTCAAACTATATATATTTTGGAATCAACCTCAACCCTGTATAGCTAACTCCAACATTCACATATAGAGTGTCTATGGTTGTTCCGAAATATATATAGATGTGTTGACATGATAGGTCGAAACATTGTATACGTGTCTATGGTATCTCAAGATTACATAATATACAATACAAGTTGATTAAGTTATGGTTGGAATAGATTTGTTACCAATTTTCACGTAGCTAAAATGAGAAAAATTATCCAATCTTGTTTTACCCATAACTTCTTCATTTTAAATCCGTTTTGAGTGAATCAAATTGCTATGGTTTCATATTGAACTATATTTTATGAATCTAAACAGAATAAGTATAGGTTTATAGTCGGAAAAATAAGTTACAAGTCGTTTTTATAAAGGTAGTCATTTCAGTCGAAAGAACGACGTCTAGATGACCATTTTAGAAAACATACTTTCACTTTGAGTTTAACTATAATTTTTGGATATAGTTTCATGTTCATAATAAAAATCATTTTCTCAGAATAACAACTTTTAAATCAAAGTTTATCATAGTTTTTAATTAACTAACCCAAAACAGCCCGCGGTGTTACTACGACGGCGTAAATCCGGTTTTACGATGTTTTTCGTGTTTTCAGGTTTTAAATCATTAAGTTAGCATATCATATAGATATAGAACATGTGTTTAGTTAATTTTAAAAGTCAAGTTAGAAGGATTAACTTTTGTTTGCGAACAAGTTTAGAATTAACTAAACTATGTTCTAGTGATTACGAGTTTAAACCTTCGAATAAGATAGTTTTATATATATGAATCGAATGATGTTATGAACATCATTACTACCTCAAGTTTAGTAGGTAAACCTACTGGAAGTGACAAGAAATGATCTAGCTTCAAAGGATCTTGGATGGCTTGAAAGTTCTTGAAGTAGGATCATGACACAAAAACAAGTTCAAGTAAGATTTTTACTCGAATTAAGATAGTTTATAGTTATAGAAATTGAATCAAAGTTTGAATATGAATATTACCTTGAATAAGAAAGATAACCTACTGTATATAACAAAGGTTTCTTGATCTTAGATGATTACTTGGAATGGATTAGAAAGCTTGGAAGTTAATTAGTAAACTTGAAGGGATTTTTGAAGTGTTCTTGAAGTGTTCTTCTTATGATGATTATAGCTTGATTCTTGAAGTGATTTTTGATGAAGATGATGATTAACTACTAGAAAAATACGTTCATAATAGTGTGTGTGTGTGTGTTGAGAGAGAATTAGAAAGAGAATTGGAAGTGAAATGGAGTGAATGATGAGTGGTAATTTGTAATGACCCGCACTTTTTCGATCGTTCTATACTTATAAGATTAATATTTATATAAATTAAACCTTACCAACATGATAAGCAATCCAAATTGTTAAGATTTATGTTTTTGAAAAGAGTTTTACACAACGTTTGACCGTCTAGTTTGACCGATGATATCACGAACTATACAATATATGATAATTATACATACATATTTAACATGATCTAAGGATGTTTTAATATCTCATTTTGTATTAATAACAAAAAGTCATAAGTATATTTTGAAACTACTAACTTAAGTTTTCAAAACAATAACCATACGTAACGTTATTTGACATAAATACTGATGATTTATAATGTTTATACATATATCGTATAAGTAATGTATTTAATCATTTTTAAAGGGCTTTTATACATAAAACAATATAAGTATATTTACAAAAGATAGTTATATTTGAATTCTCGTTCCGTTTCCTCAATAATCCTATACGTATATTTAGGGTACTATACACAGCTTCTAGAAGTATTTACTATTGGTATATACCAATAGAAATCTTCAATTATTGGAATAATATGTCATTCATGACATAATAAATTTTAACTTATCTTAGATATTTTCACTAAAAACCAAATTTTCAAGCCTATAAATAAGCACCATTTCTAACTCATTTTTACACATTCATTTTCCAAATTTTACTTCCAATTTTCACACACACTTGCAAGAACTCTCTCAACTTTTATTTTACTACTTCTTTCCAGCAACTTTACATTTTAAACTTGAGGTAAAAACTCTACTTCAACTCTTTTTCAATTCATATATTTATAGCTATATATATAAGAGTTTATAAACTAGAACATAGTTTGAATGATTTCAAACTTGTTCGCAAACTAAATAGATCCTTCTAACTTAACTTTTAAAATACTTCAAGACCTGTAATATAACTTAAAAATATGCTAATTTAACAAGGTATAACTTAGTTTTTCAAAGAACACCTTAAAAACTGTTTTTATGACGTCGGAGTGCAACCGGGGGCTGTTTTGGGTTGGATAATTAAAAACCATCTTAAACTTTGAATTGGAGGTTTATTTTCTGAAAAAATGATTTTTACTATGAATATGATAACACATAAAAATTTCATGATTTAACTCAAAGTATAAGTATTTTTAGAAAAATAATCATTTAAGGTTGTTTACATGATGGAAAATGATTAACTTCATAAGTTTCACTAAAGTTTGACCTATGCCGTGTGATTTTGAATACAAACTAAGGTATTTACAGTTCATAGTCTTAAAGAGGGACTCGATCCAAGGAGATGACAAGTTGAATCAACGAAAACGGAGTTGTAACGAAGAAACTATGACCGAAACAAAATCGGATATCCAAGACTAGTTTAGCCACGAAAATAATTGGGAAAAATTAAATAAATCACATCTTTTTAAGTTAACATGATATTTTATATATATGTACTTATAATTCAAATTTATATGGTTCAGGATCACCCGTAAACAACACGAGAAGATTAATCATAAGATCCCATGATTGTACGCAACACGTCATTTGACAACACCGGTACTTTATGTACGCAACACGTCATTTGACAACACCGGTACCGTGGGTCAAGATTAATCTCGACCAATACATATACGATGGGGTTTTATTTATTTCGTTGGGGGTTTTATTTATTTCATTGCGGGTATACTAAACATCTAAAAATGAACCATTAAAATTGAATTACTAACAACGAACTGCTAACTACGGACTAAGGAATTATTCAAAGTATTAAAAGTATAACAAGTATATATATGTGACGTTTGTTTAAAAAGAAAAGGTATTGATATATTATATATGGATAGGTTCGTGATATCAACCGGAGACCAAGTCAAATTATATATATATCTTCAAGACGAAAGTGAGTATATAGTCCCACTTTTAAACTCTAAATATTTCGGGATGAGAATACATGTATTTTATGTTTTACGTTATGGACACAAGTAACTGAAAAATATATTCTACGTTGAGTTGTACCACTGGCATACTTCCCTGTAGCTTGGTAACTGTTATTTACAGCTGTATTGTAAACGCGAATCCTGTTGATAGATCTATCGGGCCTGACAACCCCAACCGGACTGGACGACCAGTATTCAACGGTTGCACAGTACTTCGTTTCGTGACTACACTTGGTACGGTGTAGTAAGATTTCATAATAAAGGGAATATGCGACGTGATTAAATGTTAAGTATGGTTACCAAGTGCTCAACCACTTAGAATATTTTTATTAAAATGTTTATATATGAAATCTTGTGGTCTATATTTATATCGCTGCCGGCATTAAACCTATATCTCACCAACTTTATGTTGACGTTTTAAACATGTCTATTCTCAGGTGATAATTAGAAGCTTCCGTTGCATCATGTTGAATCTAAGCAGGATCTTGCGTACGCATATTTGTGTCAAAAATAAGACTGCATAACCAAGAACTTGTGTTGTAAAATATGCTAGAAATCGGGTTGTTATTATCATTTGTAAAGTTTGTAAGTCGAAGATTATCGCTAAACGATAATCATCTTTATTTTGTCCAAAGCTTGTATCAAAAATAAGGATCATGGTTTGTAATGTATAATATATGCAGTTTTTCTTTAAAAAAAATGTCGCATATAGAGGTCAATACCTCGCAATGAAATCATACGTTATCTAACACGTTCTTATGGTTAAGGACGGGTTATGACATGTGGTATCAGAGCGGTGGTCTTAGCGAACCAGGTTTGCATTAGTGTGTCTAACTGATAAGTCGTTAGGATACATTAGTAAGTCTGGACTTTGACCGGGTTTGATTTAAAAACCATTGCTTATCATTGTTGGTTAAAATTTATATGTAAATATTATGTAGTACTAATGGGTTAGTTGTTGTGTGATAGATGTCGGGCTCAAAACTTGTCATCACGTTCAGCGACTCCGAACCAGAATCTTCAGATGGTGTTCCAGTCATTAACCTATCCGATGACGAAAATAATATCTTTGGGGAAGACTCACAAATTCCGGATGAACCGACTATAGAGAACCCGGAAAGTGAACCCGAGGAGGAAAGTGAACCCGAGGAGGAAAGTGAACCCGAGGAGGAAAGTGAACCCGAGGAGGAAAGTGAACCCGAGGAAGAAATACAGGAAATTACAAAAGACGAGTTCGAACTAGGAAAGAAACGAAAGGCTAATGAATTAGAAAATTCAAATCCCGAGTTTAGTAAGGATGATGTGGCACCAACTCCACTAGACACTACCACCCCTATTCCCGCTATTCCTATTCGTTCTATCCCGGCATCCAGTTCTTTAGTCCCACAGCCAAAATATAGGCAGACAGCCAGGATAAGAGTTAAGCGATTCTTTGAACCTAAACGTCCTAGAAAATAGACCAAACGATGCGCTGCCGTATTAAACCATGGGATCATATAATGTTTTGTATAATATTATTAGTGTGGTTTGTTTAATGTTCGATGTAAGATAAGCATATGTAAAATAGTGAAGTGTGAAATGCAATAATTTTCCATGGTTAAGTATTATTTAGATGGTAGTAATTGATTCTGTACTAAGCTATTAAGTATGGACATTAACGGGTAGGTACTACCCTAGATATAATTATAAAACGCTAATAAGAAGAAAAGGCTTTTATAATAATATCTGGTTCATATTATTAATAAGCTATAATGTACTGTAAATATACACTACATCTATAATATTCCATGTGAATAATTATTTTCTTTTCATTCTTATAGAAGAATATGGCGCGATTGAACCGAATGACGGAACAAGAAATCCAGGAACTCATCAATCAGCGAGTGAACGACAGAATGTTATGGGTCGAGGCTGCAAGAGGTGCTGCAGTTAACCCAAATCCTCGTGTGGGGTGCACTTACAAAACTTTTCAAGCTTGCAAGCCCTCATCATTCAGTGGAACAGAAGGACCGATCGGTTTAACCCGGTGGATAGAAAAGATGGAAACTGTGTTCAAAATCAGTGGTTGTGTTGAAAAGGACATGACCAAATACGCATCGTGCACTTTACAAGATAGTGCACTCACGTGGTGGAAAAATTATGTGAAGGCTGTAGGAGGAGATGTAGCTTATGATACTCTGTGGGAAGAATTCAAAACAATGTTAATCAATGAATATTGTCCAAGGAACGAGGTTAGGAAGTTGGAAGATGAGTTACGAAGTCTGAAGGTTATTGGTACTGAAATCACCAACTACAATCAGCGATTCATGGAATTAGTTTTGCTATGTCCTGAATTGGTTCCAACCGAAGAACGGAAGATTGAAATGTACAAAGATGGTTTGCCCAAAAAGGTCAAGGCAAATGTTACAGCATCGAAACCTAAGACAATTCATGAAGCTATAACCATGGCAAACGAGCTAATGGATCAGGTCATTTTGGATAAGAAAGCATTCAATACTGATGTGAAGGTATCAGGTAACAAGAGAAAGTGGAATGGAAGCTATGATCGAGGTAATCAACAACAAACTTTTAAGAAACAAGAAACCCCGAAAGGTGCGGGTAGTGGTTCAGGTTTTGGTTACAAAGGACAAAGTCCTTTATGCAACCGATGTCACAAACATCACTTTGGTTACTGTAGTGTGGTATGCAACAAATGTAATCGACAGGGTCATCTTGCTGAAGATTGTAGGGCTCTCGTTACGAATACAAATGGTGCCAAGACTCCTGCCACCAACGCAAATAGAACTGCTTTGGCTACCATTACTTGTTTTGGGTGTGGAAAACAAGGCCACTATAAGAGCCAGTGCCCGAATCCAGAGAAGAATATCGGACCTGCACGTGGAAGAGCATTTGTTATTAATGCTAAAGAGGCATGTGAAGACCCGGAGCTTGTTACGGGTACGTTTACCATTAATAACTTATCCGCATCTATTATATTTGATACTGGTGCTGATAGAAGTTACGTGTGTAGAGACTTTCACGCTAAATTGAATTGTTCATCATTACCTCTCGATGCTAAGTACATGATTGAGTTAGCTAATGGTAAACTAATTAAAGCCGATAAAATTTGCCGTGATTGTAAAATAAATTTAGCCGGAGAAACGTTTAAAATTGACTTGATACCCGTAGAATTAGGAAGTTTTGATGTAATAGTTGGCATGGACTGGATGTCCAAAATAGGAGCTGAAGTTGTGTGCGCCAAGAAGGCAATTCGCATTCCTCGTAAGGATAGAATGCCGGTGATGATTTATGGAGAGAAGGGTAACTCAAAGCTAAAACTCATTAGTTATTTGAAAGCTCAAAAGTGCTTGAAGAAAGGGTGCTATGCTATCTTAGCACATGTTAATAAAGTCGAAAAGAAAGAAAAAGAGAAGTGCATCAATGACGTGCCTGTGGCAAGAGATTTTCCTGAAGTATTTCCGGAAGAGTTGCCGGGATTACCTCCATTTAGATCTGTAGAATTTCAAATAGATTTAGTACCAGGAGCTGCACCAGTTGCCCGTGCTCCATATAGACTTGCACCGTCCGAGTTAAAAGAACTTCAAAGTCAGTTAAAAGAATTACTAGACCGTGGATTCATACGACCAAGTACTTCACCGTGGGGAGCTCCAATTTTGTTCGTCAAGAAGAAAGACGGATCTTTCCGAATGTGTATAGATTATCGTGAATTAAATAAGTTAACTATCAAGAATCGGTATCCACTACCGAGAATTGACGACTTATTTGATCAACTCCAAGGATCATGTGTGTACTCGAAAATTGACCTAAGATCGGGCTATCATCAATTACGTGTCAAAGAAGAAGATATACCGAAAACTGCTTTTCGGACACGCTACGGTCATTACGAATTTTTGGTCATGCCGTTTGGATTGACGAATGCGGCAGCTGTATTCATGGACCTCATGAATCGAGTTTGTAGTCCATATTTAGATAAGTTTGTTATCGTTTTCATTGATGATATTCTTATCTATTCCAAGAGTGAGCAAGAGCATGAGCAGCATTTAAGGTTGATATTAGAGTTGTTGAGAAAAGAACAGCTATATGCTAAATTTTCTAAATGTGCTTTCTGGTTGAAAGAAGTGCAATTTCTTGGCCACGTTGTTAGTAGCAAAGGAATTCAGGTTGATCCAGCAAAAATTGAAGCCATTGAAAAATGGGAGACTCCTAAGACACCAATGCAGATACGCCAATTTTTGGGTTTAGCCGGTTATTATAGAAGGTTTATTCAAGATTTTTCCCAAATAGCTAAGCCGTTGACAGCGTTAACGCAAAAAGGGAAGAAATATGAATGGACTTCTGAGCAGGAGAGTGCATTTCAATTACTGAAAAAGAAGTTGACTACGGCGCCTATTTTATTGTTACCAGAAGGGAACGATGATTTTGAAATATATTGTGACGCTTCGCGACAAGGTTTTGGTTGCGTTCTTATGCAACGGAAGAAAGTTATTGCATACGCATCCCGACAATTAAAGATTCACGAGCGGAATTATACGACGCATGATCTAGAACTGGGAGCAGTCGTGTTTGCATTGAAGATATGGAGACACTACTTGTATGGGGTTAAATGCACTGTGTTTACTGATCATAAAAGCCTTCAACATATTTTCGATCAAAAACAGCTGAACATGAGGCAACGTAGGTGGGTCGAGTTAATAAACGACTATGATTGTGAAATTCGTTATCATCCCGGGAAAGCGAATGTGGTGGCTGACGCACTAAGCAGAAAGGAACGAGAACCAATTCGAGTACGAGCGATGAACATAAAAATTCGCATGAATCTCAACTCACAAATCAAAGAAGTTCAACGAGAAGCACTTACTAAAGAAAATATAGGAAATGAAATAATGAAGAAGTATGAGAAGCAACTCGTTATACGGGAAGATGGAATTCGATATTTTGCAAATCGTATTTGAGTACCGAAGTTGGGTGGATTAAGGAAGTTGATATTTAACGAGGCACATAAGACAAGATATTCGATACATCCTGGAGTTGGAAAGATGTACCAAGATCTTAAGACGCATTATTGGTGGCCTAATTTGAAGACAGACGTTGCAACATATGTTGGGGAATGTTTAACATGTTCCAAAGTCAAAGCAGAACACCAGAAGCCGTCAGGGTTACTTCAACAACCAGAAATTCCAGAATGGAAATGGGACGGTATTACCATGGATTTCATCACGAAGTTACCAAATACTGCCTGGGGATACGACACCATTTGGGTGATTGTTGATCGTCTCACCAAGTCTGCACATTTCTTGCCTATGAAGGAAACGGATAGAATGGAGAAACTATTACGATTGTATATAAAGGAAGTTGTTTCAAGGCATGGAATACCTATTTCCATTATATCTGATCGTGATAGTAGATTTACCTCAAAGTTCTGGCAATCACTACAGGAGGCACTAGGAACTCGTTTGGATATGAGTACCGCATATCATCCGCAAACCGACGGGCAGAGTGAAAGAACAATTCAGACTCTTGAAGACATGCTCAGGGCATGTGTGATCGATTTTGGAAACGGATGGGATAAATATCTACCGTTAGCAGAATTCTCGTATAATAATAGTTATCATGCGAGCATTGGAGCTGCGCCATTCGAAGCATTGTATGGAAGGAAGTGTAGATCTCATATCTGTTGGAATGAAGTAGGAGATCGACAATTAACGGGTCCCGAGATCATACACGAAACGACTGAGAAGATTGTACAAATCAAGGAGAGATTGAAAACAGCCCGTAGTCGCCAAAAGAGCTACGCCGATGTTCGAAGGAAACCATTAGAGTTTCAGATCGGTGACATGGTTATGTTAAAAGTGTCACCATGGAAAGGTGTAATACGTTTCGGCAAAAGGGGTAAACTGAACCCAAGGTACGTAGGCCCGTTCAAGATTATTGAACGCATTGGACCGGTAGCTTATCGACTCGAGTTACCGCAACAACTCGCCGGAGTACATAATACCTTTCACGTCTCGAACCTTAAGAAGTGTCTTGCAAAGGAAGATCTCACCATTCCTCTTGAAGAAATCCATGTCGACGAGAAACTACAATTCATCGAAGAACCAATCGAAATCATGGATCGTGAAGTTAAACGGCTCAAGCAGAGCAACATACCGATCGTTAAGGTTCGTTGGAATGCTCGAAGGGGTCCCGAGTTTACTTGGGAACGAGAGGATCAAATGAAACAAAAATATCCACACTTGTTTTCCGATGACGCAAAATAGGTACAATTTTAAAATTTCGGGACGAAATTTATTTAACGGGTAGGTACTGTAATGACCCGCACTTTTTCGATCGTTCTATACTTATAAGATTAATATTTATATAAATTAAACCTTACCAACATGATAAGCAATCCAAATTTTTAAGATTTATGTTTTTGAAAAGAGTTTTACACAACGTTTGACCGTCTAGTTTGACCGATGATATCACGAACTATACAATATATGATAATTATACATACATATTTAACATGATCTAAGGATGTTTTAATATCTCATTTTGTATTAATAACAAAAAGTCATAAGTATATTTTGAAACTACTAACTTAAGTTTTCAAAACAATAACCATACGTAACGTTATTTGACATAAATACTGATGATTTATAATGTTTATACATATATCGTATAAGTAATGTATTTAATCATTTTTAAAGGGCTTTTATACATAAAACAATATAAGTATATTTACAAAAGATAGTTATATTTGAATTCTCGTTCCGTTTCCTCAATAATCCTATACGTATATTTAGGGTACTATACACAGCTTCTAGAAGTATTTACTATTGGTATATACCAATAGAAATCTTCAATTATTGGAATAATATGTCATTCATGACATAATAAATTTTAACTTATCTTAGATATTTTCACTAAAAACCAAATTTTCAAGCCTATAAATAAGCACCATTTCTAACTCATTTTTACACATTCATTTTCCAAATTTTACTTCCAATTTTCACACACACTTGCAAGAACTCTCTCAACTTTTATTTTACTACTTCTTTCCAGCAACTTTACATTTTAAACTTGAGGTAAAAACTCTACTTCAACTCTTTTTCAATTCATATATTTATAGCTATATATATAAGAGTTTATAAACTAGAACATAGTTTGAATGATTTCAAACTTGTTCGCAAACTAAATAGATCCTTCTAACTTAACTTTTAAAATACTTCAAGACCTGTAATATAACTTAAAAATATGCTAATTTAACAAGGTATAACTTAGTTTTTCAAAGAACACCTTAAAAACTGTTTTTATGACGTCGGAGTGCAACCGGGGGCTGTTTTGGGTTGGATAATTAAAAACCATCTTAAACTTTGAATTGGAGGTTTATTTTCTGGAAAAATGATTTTTACTATGAATATGATAACACATAAAAATTTCATGATTTAACTCAAAGTATAAGTATTTTTAGAAAAATAATCATTTAAGGTTGTTTACATGATGGAAAATGATTAACTTCATAAGTTTCACTAAAGTTTGACCTATGCCGTGTGATTTTGAATACAAACTAAGGTATTTACAGTTCATAGTCTTAAAGAGGGACTCGATCCAAGGAGATGACAAGTTGAATCAACGAAAACGGAGTTGTAACGAAGAAACTATGACCGAAACAAAATCGGATATCCAAGACTAGTTTAGCCACGAAAATAATTGGGAAAAATTAAATAAATCACATCTTTTTAAGTTAACATGATATTTTATATATATGTACTTATAATTCAAATTTATATGGTTCAGGATCACCCATAAACAACACGATAAGATTAATCATAAGATCCCATGATTGTACGCAACACGTCATTTGACAACACCGGTACTTTATGTACGCAACACGTCATTTGACAACACCGGTACCGTGGGTCAAGATTAATCTCGACCAATACATATACGATGGGGTTTTATTTATTTCGTTGGGGGTTTTATTTATTTCATTGCGGGTATACTAAACATCTAAAAATGAACCATTAAAATTGAATTACTAACAACGAACTGCTAACTACGGACTAAGGAATTATTCAAAGTATTAAAAGTATAACAAGTATATATATGTGACGTTTGTTTAAAAAGAAAAGGTATTGATATATTATATATGGATAGGTTCGTGATATCAACCGGAGACCAAGTCAAATTATATATATATCTTCAAGACGAAAGTGAGTATATAGTCCCACTTTTAAACTCTAAATATTTCGGGATGAGAATACATGTATTTTATGTTTTACATTATGGACACAAGTAACTGAAAAATATATTCTACGTTGAGTTGTACCACTGGCATACTTCCCTGTAGCTTGGTAACTGTTATTTACAGCGGTATTGTAAACGCGAATCCTGTTGATAGATCTATCGGGCCTGACAACCCCAACCGGACTGGACGACCAGTATTCAACGGTTGCACAGTACTTCGTTTCGTGACTACACTTGGTACGGTGTAGTAAGATTTCATAATAAAGGGAATATGCGACGTGATTAAATGTTAAGTATGGTTACCAAGTGCTCAACCACTTAGAATATTTTTATTAAAATGTTTATATATGAAATCTTGTGGTCTATATTTATATCGCTGCCGGCATTAAACCTATATCTCACCAACTTTATGTTGACGTTTTAAACATGTCTATTCTCAGGTGATAATTAGAAGCTTCCGTTGCATCATGTTGAATCTAAGCAGGATCTTGCGTACGCATATTTGTGTCAAAAATAAGACTGCATAACCAAGAACTTGTGTTGTAAAATATGCTAGAAATCGGGTTGTTATTATCATTTGTAAAGTTTGTAAGTCGAAGATTATCGCTAAACGATAATCATCTTTATTTTGTCCAAAGCTTGTATCAAAAATAAGGATCATGGTTTGTAATGTATAATATATGCAGTTTTTCTTTAAAAAAAATGTCGCATATAGAGGTCAATACCTCGCAATGAAATCATACGTTATCTAACACGTTCTTATGGTTAAGGACGGGTTATGACATAATTGGTGAGTGGTGAGTGGGGTTAAAAGGAGTTCTAGTTAGTTGACTAGCTCATGGTAGAAGTTAAAATTGATTAGTCATACATGACATAATCAAGAGTGGAATCCCATGCTAGTTCTTATTGGTATATACCCATAGTAAGTACGTTTTGAAGCTGTGTATAATACGGGTAAGAATACGACTAGAATTCTTGATGAAAGAAAAGAATGGGAAAGTAACTGTAACCATTTTCGTTAAGTATGAGTGTCTTGATATATGTTTTGAAGTCTTCCAAAAGTATTTTAATACATCTAAATACACTGCATGTATATACATTTTAACTGAGTCGTTAAGTCATCGTTAGTCGTTACATGTAAGTGTTGTTTTGAAACCTTTAACTTAACGATCTCAATTAATGTTGTTAACCCATTGTTTATTATATCTAATGAGATGTTAAATTATTATATTATCATGATATTATGATATATTAATATATCTTAATATGATATATATATATATATATATATTTAAATGTCGTTACAACAATAATCGTTACATATATGTCTCGTTTCGAAATCCTTAAGTTAGTAGTCTTGTTTATATGTATATAACTCATTGTTAATATACTTATGGAGATACTTACTTATCATAATCTCATGTTAACCATATGTATATCCATATATATATCGTCATGTCATTTTTTTACAAGTTTTAACGTTCGTGAATCGCCGGTCAACTTGGGTGGTCAATTGTCTATATGAAACATATTTCAATTAATCAAGTCTTAACAAGTTTGATTGCTTAACATGTTGGAAACATTTAATCATGTAAATATCAATCTCAATTAATATATATAAACATGGAAAAGTTCGGGTCACTACAATATTTGTGTCAAAAATAAAACTGCATATCGGAAGATTTGTAATGTGAAATATGTTGGAAATCGTATTGTTATTATCAAATGTAAAGTTTGTAAAACTAAGATTATCGCTAAACGATAATCATTATTATGCTGTTTAAACCTTTGATTATAGTAAAGGTTATGGTTTGTATTATAAAAACGTATGCAGATTTTGAAAAATGTCACATATAGAGGTCAATACCTCGCAATGACACCAATGAGTACGTGATGTTTATATTCGATATGAATGGGACGCTTCAGGTGGTATTAGAGCGTTGGTCTTAGAGAACCAGAAAATTTGCATTAGTGTGTCTTATCGAGTTTGTTAGGATGCATTAGTGAGTCTGGACTTTGACCGTGTTTGATTTCAAAAACTATTGCTTATCCTTGTTGGTTAAAAATTAATATGTAAATAATATGTGGTACTAACGTGCTAGTTGTTATGTGATAGATGTCTGGCTTAGAACTTGTTATCACATTCAGCGACTCCGAACCAGAATCCTCAGAAAGTGTTCAAGTCATTAACCTATCCGATGATGAAAACGACACCTTTGGGGAAGACTCACAATTTCCGGATGAATCAATTGAAGAGGAACCGGAAAGTGATCCTGAGGAGGAAGAAATACAGGAAATTACGAAAGACAAGTTCGAACGAGGAAAGAAACGAAAGGCTACTGAATTGGAAAATCCAAATCCCGAGTTTAGTGAGGATGTTGTGGCACCAACTCCACCAGACACTTCCACCTATTCCTGCTATTCCTATTAGTTCTATCTCAGCATCCAGTTCTTCGGCCCCTCAGCCAAAACGCAGGGAGACAGTCAGGAAAACCTTTAAGTGATTTCTTTGAACACAAACGTTTTGGGATATAGGCTAAATGATGCGTTGTTATTTTAAACCATGGAATCATATAACGTTTTGTATAATATTACTAGTGTGGCTTGCTTGATGTTTGATGTAAGATAAGCATATGTAAAATAGTGAAGTATGAAATGCAATAATTCTCCATGGTTGAGTATTATTTGGGTGGTAGTAATTGATTTCCGTACTAAGCTATTAAGTATGAACTTTAACGGGTAGGTACTACCCTGGATATAATTATAAAACGCTAATAAGAAGAAAAGGCTTTTATAATAATAATTGGTTCATATTATTAATAAGCTACGATGTACTGTAAATACACACTACATCTATAATATTCCATGTGAATAATTATTTTTTTCATTCTTATTGAAGAATATGGCGCGATTGAACCGAATGACGGAATAAGAAATCGAGGAACTCATCAATCAGCGAGTGAACGACATAATGTTATGGGTCGAGGCTGCAAGAGGTGCTGCAGTTAACCCAAATCCTCGTGTGGGATGCACCTGAAAAACTTTTCAAGGTTGCAAGCCCTCATCATTCAGTGGAACAGAAAGACCGGTCGGTTTAACCCGGTGGATCGAAAAGATTGAGTCTGTGTTTAAAATCAGTGGTTGTATTGAGAAGGACATGACCAAGTATGCATCGTGCACCTTACAAGATAGTGCACTCACGTGGTGGAAAAACTATGTGAAGGCCGTAGGAAGAGATGTAGCTTATGATACTCCATGGGAAGAATTCAAAACAATGCTAATCAATGAGTATTATCCAAGGAACGAGGTTAGGAAATTGGAAGCTGAACTACGAAGCCTGAAAGTTGTTGGTACTGAACTCACCAACTACAATCAGCGATTTATGGAATTAGCTTTGCTATGTCCCGAATTGGTACCAACCGAAGGACGGAAGATAGAACTGTACAAAGATGGTTTGCCTAAAAATGTCAAGGCAAATATTACAGCATCGAAACCCAAGACTATTCACAAAGCCATCACCATGGCAAACGAGTTGATGGACCAGATTATTCTGGATAAGAACACCGATGTCAAGACATCAGAAAACAAAAGAAAGTGGGAAGGTAATCATCAACAATCCAACCAGAAACAAGAAACCACGCAAGGTGCGGGTAGTGGTTCAAGCTCAGGTTACAAGGGACGGAATCCTTTATGTAACAGATGCCACAAACATCACTCTGGTTATTGTAATGTGGTATGCAACAATTGTAATTGAAGGGGTCATCTTACTGAAGATTGTAGGGTTCCTGTTACAATTACCAATGACACCAAGACTCCTGCCACCAATGCAAATAGAACTGCCTTGGCTACTGATACTTGTTATGGGTGTGGGAAACAGGGTCATTATAAGATCCAGTGCCCGAATCCAGAGAAGAATAACAGACCTGCACGTGGAAGAGCATTTATTATTAATGCTAGAGAGGCGTGTGAAGACCCGGAGCTTGTTATAGGTACGTTTACCATTAATAACTTATCAGCATCTATTATATTTGATACTGGTGCCGATAGAAGTTATATGTGTAGAGACTTTTATGCTAAATTGAATTATTCATCATTACCTCTAGATGCTAAGTACATGATTGAGTTAGCTAATGGTAAACTAATTAAAGCCGATAAAATTTGCTGTGATTGTAAAATAAATTTTGCCGGAGAAACGTTTAAAATTGATTTAATACCCGTAGAATTAGGAAGTTTTGATGTAATAGTCGGCATGGACTGGATGTCCAAAATAGGAGCTGAAGTTGTGTGTGCCAAGAAGGAAATTCGCATTCCTCGTAAGGATAAAACGCCAGTAATGATTTATGGAGAGAAGGGTAACTCAAAGCTAAAACTCATTAGCTGTTTTAAAGCCCAAAAGTGCTTGAAGAAAGGGTGCTATGAAATCTTAGCACATGTTAATAAAGTCGAAACGAAGGAAAAAGAGAAGAGCATCAACGACGTGCCTGTAGCAAAAGATTTTCCTGAAGTCTTTCCGGAAGAGTTGCCGGGATTACCTCCATTTAGATCTGTAGAATTTTAAATAGATCTAGTACCAGGAGCTGCACCAGTGGCTCGTGCTCCATACAGACTTGCACCATCTGAGATGAAAGAGTTACAAAGCCAGTTACAAGAATTACTGGACCGTGGTTTCATTCGACCGAGCACTTCACCGTGGGGAGCTCCGATTTTATTTGTCAAGAAGAAAGATGGATCCTTCCGAATGTGTATAGATTACCGTGAATTAAATAAGTTAACTATCAAAAATCGGTATCCACTACTGAGAATTGACGACTTATTTGATCAACTGCAAGGATCATGTGTTTATTCGAAAATCGACCTAAGATCGGGCTATCATCAACTACGTGTCAAAGAAGAAGATATTCCGAAAACTGCTTTCCGGACACGCTACGGTCATTACGAATTTTTGGTCATGCCGTTTGGATTGACGAATGCGCCAGATGTATTCATGGACCTCATGAATCGAGTTTGTAGTCCGTATCTAGATAAGTTTGTTATCGTTTTCATTGATGATATTCTCATCTATTCCAAAAATGAGCAAGAGCATGAGCAGCATTTAAGGTTGGTATTAGAATTGTTAAGAAAACAACAGTTATACGCCAAATTTTCTAAGTGTGCATTTTGGTTAAAAGAAGTGCAATTTCTTGGCCACGTTGTTAGTAGCAAAGGAATTCAGGTTGATCCAGCTAAAATTGAGGCCATTAAAAAATGGGAGACTCCTAAGACACCAACGCAGATACGCCAATTTTTTGGGTTTAGCCGGTTATTATAGAAGGTTTATTCAAGATTTTTCCCGAATAGCTAAACCATTAACAGCGTTAACGCAAAAAGGGAAGAAGTATGAATGGACTTCTGAGCAGGAGAGTGCATTTCAATTACTGAAGAAGAAGTGGACTACAGCGCCTATTTTATCGTTACCTGAAGGGAACGATGATTTTGAGATATATTGTGACGCTTCGTGACAAGGTTTTGGTTGCGCCCTTATGCAACGAAAGAAAGTTATTGCGTACGCATCCCGACAATTGAAGATTCACGAGTAAAATTATACGACGCATGATCTAGAACTGGGAGCAGTAGTGTTTGCATTGAAGATATGGAGACACTACTTATATGGGGTTAAATGCACTGTGTTTACCGATCATAAAAGCCTTCAACATATTTTCGATCAAAAACAGCTGAACATGAGGCAACGTAGGTGGGTCGAACTGATAAACGACTATGATTGTGAGATTCGCTATCATCCCAGGAAAGAGAATGTAGTGGCTGATGCTCTAAGCAGAAAGGAACGAGAGCCAATTCGAGTACGAGCGATGAACATAAAAATTCACATGAATCTCAACTCACAAATCAAAGAGGCTCAACGAGAAGCTCTTACTAAGGAAAACATAGGAAATAAAATAATGAAGAAGTATGAGAAGCAACTCGTTATACGGGAAGACGGAATTCGATGTTTTGCAAAAAGTATTTGGGTACCAAAGTTGGGTGGATTAAGGAAGTTGATATTGAACGAGGCACATAAAACAAGATACTCAATACATCCTGGAGTTAGAAAGATGTATCAAGATCTTAAGACGCATTATTGGTGGCCTAATTTAAAGACAGACATTGCAACATATGTCGGGGAATGTTTAACTTGTTCCAAAGTCAAAGCAGAACACCAGAAGCCGTCAGGGTTACTTCAACAACCATAAATCCCAGAATGGAAGTGGGACGGTATTACCATGGATTTTATCACGAAGTTACCCAAGACTACATGGGGTTATGACACTATTTGGGTAATAGTTGATCGTCTCTCCAAATCTGCACATTTCTTGCCTATAAAGGAAACGGATAGAATGGAGAAACTATTACGATTATACATAAAGGAAATTGTTTCAAGGCATGGAATACCTATTTCCATTATATCCGATCGTGATAGTAGATTTACATCAAAGTTCTGGCAATCACTACAGGAGGCTCTGGGAACTCGTTTGGATATGAGCACCGCATATCATCCGCAAACTGACGGGCAGAGTGAAAGAACAATTCAGACTCTTGAAGACATGCTCAGGGCATGTGTGATCGATTTTGGAAACGGATGGGATAAATATCTACCATTAGCAGAATTCTCGTATAATAATAGTTATCATACGAGCATTAAAGCTGCACCATTCGAAGCACTGTATGGAAGGAAGTGTAGATCCCCTATCTATTGGAATGAAGTAGGAGATCGACGATTAACTGGTCCCGAAATCATACACGAAACTACTGAGAAGATAGCACAAATCAATGAGAGATTGAAAACAGCCCGTAGTCGCCAAAAGAGCTGCGCCGATGTTCGAAGGAAACTATTAGAGTTTCAGATCGGTGACATGATTATGCTAAAGGTGTCACCTTGGAAAGGTGTAATACGTTTTAGCAAAAGGGGTAAACTGAACCCAAGGTATGTAGGCCCATTCAAGATCATCAAACGCATTGGACCGGTAGCTTATCGACTCGAGTTACCACAACAACTCGCCGGAGTACATAATACGTTTCACGTTTCAAACCTTAAGAAGTGTCTTGCAAAGGAAGACCTCACCATTCCTCTTGAAGAAATCCAAGTCGACGAGAAACTACAATTCATAGAAGAACCAGTCAAAATCATGGATCGTGAAGTTAAACAGCTCAAGCAGAGCAACATACCAATCGTTAAGGTTCGTTGGAATGCTTGAAGGGGTCCCGAGTTTACTTGGGAACAAGAGGATCAGATGAAACAAAAGTACCCACATTTGTTTCCCGATGACGCAAAATAGGTACAACTTTAAAATTTCGGGACGAAATTTAGTTAACGGGTAGGTACTGTAACGATCCGGATTTTTCCGACCATTTTATACATATGAGATTAATATCTACATAAATTAAACATTACCAACATGATAAGTAATCTATATTGTTGAGTCTTGTGTTTTTGAAAAGAGTTTTACACAACGTTTGACCGTCCAATTTGACCGATGATATCACGAACTATATAACATACGATAATTATACGATTGTGTACATATACGTATTTATACATATTTAACATGACCTAAGGATGGTTTAACATATCATTGTGTACTAATAACAATGAGTTATAAGTATACTTTGAGACTACTAACTAAAGTTTTCAAAACGGCAACTCTACGTAATGTTCTTTGATATATATACCTATAACCTATAATGCTTATACAAGTATCGTATAAATACGTATTTAATTACTTTTAAAGGGCTTAAATACATAAAACAATATAAGTATATTCATAAAAGATAGTTATATTTGAATTCTCGTTCCGTTTCCTCAAGATTTTTACACGTATACCTAGGGTATATGTAACCGTATTGTACGCAGCTTCTAAATGTATTTACTATTGGTATATACACCTTTAATCATTCATTCTTAGCAGCCATATTAGAGTCAAAAACATGTGGAACCATTATTTATCAACTTGTATGACTAATGAGCTAAAAAAACAAACTTAAGGATTTTTTTTTTATATAACAAGTAAATTCATTTTTATGATTTCACCCCATTTTTCCATTCCATTTTCTCATACTTACACTCCAAATTCTCTCTCAAAATACTCCTAACATCATACTTGATCATCTCCAAGCATTTTCACCATCTTTTAGCTTCATAATCAAGATAAAACTATGTTTAAACTTTGATTCAATTCATGTAAGTTATTTATCTTAAATCAAGATATAAACTTACTTATAACCTTTGTTTCTTTTCATGATTTTGATGGAATTTAACAAGTTTCAAAACAACATGTTCATGTAGTTTACACAATCATAAAACCAATTTTAAGATAGTTAATACGAGCGGAAGCATTAATAGAACAAGTATATATATATAAAACCATTTTGTTAAATTCCATACTAATATCAAGTCTTGGAATCATACTTACATATAATACAAGTAAAAGAAGAAGATTATACCTCTTCAATGGTGAGTAATGAGCTGAATGGACAGCAGGATATGAAGAAGAAGATGATGGAGAAAATAGCTTCTAATTTGAAGCCTCAAGTGTGTAATACCCCAAGCCTTTTGTGCACAAACACCACCTTTAATTAGTTAGGATTTTAGACACTTGAATTAGCTAAATTTGCAAGCAAAAACTGCCTTCTTTCCTTTGCTAATTCACGGCCAGAACACATCAAATGGGGAGAGCAAAATGCAGTATTTTTGAAGTCACAAGACTCTCTTACTTAAGTCCTAACCTTTCTCAAAAGAGATGCTTGCATGTCTTAAGGAATGTGTAGTATTAAAAGCAACAAAATAGAGCATGGGTGTTGTGTCTTGGGTCTCCAAAAACGTCCACCAACAAGGGTTTTATAAGGCATTTAATTTTTATAAAACTTGTTATTTATATACAAGTAATAAAACCCATGTTATTTATTAAGTTACTTTCATTTTATAAACCATTTTATAAAATATAACACAACATAATTATTTATACCTATAAATAATTAAATCCTTAATATACATAAATTATCCAAATAATTTATCTCAAGTGATGATATTTTAGAAAACCGATTTTCTAAAGTTCAAGTGTCGCGTATTTGTTTAACGATCCAATCGTTAAGATTACATACATATAAAGTGTTGGTAAGCTTGTTATTGGGTATGACCCGACTTGGATCATAACACATTAGCCACATTAATTTAATATGTCTCTTGGGCATACGAAATACCTTCAATCTCCCACTTGCACGAGAAACATAAGAAATTAATGCAAGTGATGGATACCACCTAACGACCGTCCATCACCCCCAATATGTTATGAATTTTGCCATTCAATAACATCATCCCTTTCGAGATCCCAACTCGAACATGAATAGGTGAATCTTTCATCACATCCTTTTGTCCTAGATGTCATGTTAAATCCAAGAGACACAGAGTGATCACTCTCTTCTAGATTTAACTTTATCAGGCCTTAGACATCTGACTCTCAACGAATAAGAGGGACAAATTCCATCTTGACTACATACGTCCTAAATATGTACCTTGCATTATGCCTGAGCTCTTCCTTGTGAACTACCATATTTCAGAATAGCGAAGGAAAGAATCAAGGCACAATACCTGGTAAATATCCGAATCCAATACGTATCTCAGGTCAGAGGATACAATGATATTCGCCTTTACTCAAGATTACATGTGATCAACCACAAAGGCTCCATTTAGTAAATCTTGAGGGCGGGTCTTCCAATATTTGTATACTACAAATATCTATGAACCTTGGTTGCAACCTTGCCCCACATTCATCCCGTGAATGTATACCAATCCAAGTTCATAATAGTCTAAACCTCACACTTGCTCCCACAAATGTGATCGACTACGGAATTTAGAATAATTGCTTATTCATGGATAAAATATGCAAAATAGGAACTTAACTCAAAATAAATTAAACCATAATTATATTAATGAGTTTGAACAATTTTGTTCCGTTACAATACTTAAAACAGATCATGACCAATCACTAGAATATCGAAGCCCTAATGCACAAACATGTCCTGCATGTTTTGATCCATGTAAGAGCTTCGTGAGAGGATCCGCTATATTAAGATCTGTGTGAACTTTGCGAATACATATCTTTCTCTTTTCAACTTCATCCCTTATGTAGTTGAATCTCTGCTCAATGTGACGGGTCTTTTGGTGAGCACGAGGTTCTTTGATTTGAGCAATCGCACCCTCGTTGTCACAAAAGATCTCAAGAGGGTCCTGAATGGAAGGGACTACTCCTAAGTCGTCGATGAATTTCTTCATCCATGCAGCTTCCTGAGCTGCCAATGATGCGGTGATGTACTCCGACTCTGTAGTGGATAATGCAACAACATCCTGTTTTGAACTCTTCCAAGAGACTGCACCTCCATTTAACGTGAAGACATAACCAGATTGTGATCGAGAATCATCACGATCAGTTTGGAAACTCGCATCCACGTAACCTTTCACGGCGAGCTCCTCCTCACCAGACCCATATATTAGAAACATATCCTTAGTCCTCCTAAGGTATTTCAATATACTTTTAACAGCAATCCAATGACTGTTTCCTGGGTTATTCTGGTATCTGCTTGTCAGGCTAAGAGCGCATGACACATCCGGTCTAGTGCATATCATTGCATACATGATTGACCCAATGGCAGACGCATATGGGACTTTCTTCATTCTCTCTTGTTCATCTTTCGTGGTGGGGCACTGAGATGAACTAAGGAGTGTTCCTCTTTGAATAGGTACCAAACCTTTCTTAGAGTTCTCCATCTTGAACCTTTTCAAGATCTTTTCAATGTATGCACTTTGATTCAAACCTATCAGTTTCTTGGATCTATTCCTGTAGATCCCAATCCCCAAAACATATTGTGCTTCTCCAAGATCCTTAATGGAGAAGCATTTACTTAGCCAAGTTTTAACTCCTTGCATTGCCAGAATATCATTTCCAAATAACAATATATCATCCACATATAGTACAAGGAACATGATAGTGCTCCCACTAGCTTTCTTATATACACAAGCTTCATCACCATTTTTAATGAAGCCAAATTTCTCGGCTTCCTCATTAAAACGATGATTCCACATTCTAGATGTTTGTTTCAATCCGTAGATTGACTTCTTTAACTTGCATAACTTTTTAGGATATTTCAGATCAACAAAACCTTCAGGCTGAACCATATAGACATCTTCCACAAGATATCCATTTAGGAAAGCGGTCTTGACATCCATTTGCCATATTTCATAATCATAATGAGCAGCAATGGCAAGTAATATCCTAATAGACTTTAGCATTGCCACAGGCGAAAAAGTTTCATCATAGTCAACCCCTTGAGTTTGAGTGAAACCTTTTACTACAAGTCTAGCTTTATATGTATCCAAGTTTCCATGTATGTCGGTTTTCATTTTGAAAAGCCATTTACAATCAACTAGCCTTGAGCCAGCAGGTTGTGTAACAAGTTCCCAAACTTGGTTGTCATACATGGATTGCATCTCAGCGTTCATGGCTTCCTGCCATTTATCTTTATCAATCCTTGATAAAGCATCTTGGTAGTTTATTGGTTCATCCAAATCAACCACATAGCAACCATCCATGAGAAACCCATATCTCTCAGGAGGATTACTAATCCTACCAGATCTGCGAACGTCTTGTGTATTTTGATCATCCATTTGATCACTCTCAACATTTTCATGTTGAGTGCTAGTGTCAACCAATTGTGTATCATCTACTTGATCTTGAACCTCTTCAAGATCTATTGATGAAGTGCGAGGTGTATACAAAATAGCTTATATTTTACTAGGAAAATACTATTAAATACGATACAATTTTACACAAGATATTTATTTATTTATAGAATGGATATACTTAAACCTTGCTACAACACTTATAGGCAGTGTACCTAATCGTACAGTAGTGTAGTTTTTAGTAAGTCCGGTTCGTTCCACAGGGAAATCTTTAAACAAAGCTCAACGCTATATTAGTTTACTTTTATAAAAATACAAATGTATATATAGGTAATATTATTATTATAAAGGGGGGGTTTTTACCGTTTAATGACCGGTTTGTCGATTTTAAAACTTTAGTCGCAGTTAAAATCTAATGTAAAATATAAAATAAATACAAGACTTTAAATTAAAGCGTAAAGTAAATAACGATAATGAAATTGCGAATAATAAAAATGCGATAAAATTAAATTGTGATAATTAAAAGTACGATAATTAAAAGTGCGATTAAATAACAATAAATAAAAGTGCGATAATTAGAAGTGCAATTAAATATAAAATAAAGGAAATTAAATATGAAATAAAAGAATTATGCTTATTTAAACTTCTGTAATCATGATGTTTGACGTGTTGATTTTAGTTTTATGCCCATGGGTTAATTGTCCTTTGTCCTGGATTATTCAATATGTCCGTCTGGTTTTTGTCCATAACAGTCCATCAGTCATAAATATAAATTGCAAGTGTCCTTGTCAAATTATTATTATACCCGAAGATAAATATTCCAACTAATTGGGGATTCGAATTGTAACAAGGTTTTAATACTTTGTTTAATGAATACACCAGGTTATCGACTGCGTGTAAACCAAGGTTTTACTACTTTGTTAACAATTACACCAATTACCCTTGAATGTAATTTCACCCCTGTTTTAATTATTCTAGTGGCTATTAATCCATTCCCGTGTCCGGTTAAATGAACGATTATTCGTACATATAAATACCCCGCCCATCGTGTCCGATCGAGTGTATATGGTAATTTATAGGGACGCCCAATTGTAAATCTTTATATTAACATTAACAAACTTTCATTTAGTTAAACAAATATAAAGCCCATTAATAGCCCATAGCCTAGTTTCCACAAGTGTCGTTCTTTTGTCCAAACCCCAATTATGGTACAAAGCCCAATTACCCAATTTTAGTAATTAGCCCAACATCATGATTACTTCGTTTTAAATAAGCATAATAATAACTTAGCTACGAGACATTAATATAAAAAGGTTGAACATAACTTACAATGATTAAAAATAGCGTAGCGTTACACGGACAGAATTTTGACTTACACCCTTACAACATTCGCTAACATACCCTTATTATTAGAATTATAATTAAAATTAAAATATAAATTATAAATATAAATATATTACGTATATATTGAGAGAGAGATTGAGAAAATAAGATGATAAATTCGATCAGAATTCGGTTGGCTTTATAGCCAGAAGTGAAATTTGGGGCTCCGCGACTCGCGGCAAAATGGCCTTAAAACTCCGCGAGTCGCGGAGAGGTATTTACAGTTCACACCCTTGGAGTTTCTGGCTGCCGACGGTTTTTAATATATATATATAATATATATATAATTAATATAATTAATTATATATTATATTATATTTATATACATAGTTAACTTGTAATTTTTAGTCCGTTGCGTCGAGCGTTAAGAGTTGACTCTGGTCCCGGTTCCGGATTTTCGAACGTCCTCGCGTACAATTTAATATCTTGTACTTTGCGTTTTGAATCTTGTACTCTTGTGATTTCGAGACGTTTCTTATCAATAATTGGAACCTTTTTGATTGTCTTTTGTTCTTTTGAGCTTTTTGGTCGTTTGCGTCTTCAATTCGTCGAATCTGTCTTTTGTCTTCACCTTTTATTATTTAAACGAATATCACTTGTAAATAGAACAATTGCAACTAAAAGCTTGTCTTTCTTGAGGAATAATGCTATGAAATATATGTTCGTTTTTAGCATTATCAAATATTCCCACACTTGAGCGTTGCTTGTCCTCAAGCAATATTGTCTTGAAATACTAGAATCACTTCTTTATTCTTCACACTTTGTACATCAATGATTTCTATATGGCGGTATAAACAATGGTAGTAACGATATGGTTTACAGTCCCACATGACTATAAAAATTTAGATCCATTAAGGAAATTGGATCTTTATGAAAACATTTGATCTTTTGAAATCTAGTTTTTACCCTAGATAAGTTTTCCGGAATAACCCTTTACCGGTGTTTGCAAAATATTTTTGTGGGTTTGGTGGGTTTCAGATTTGAAAATTTTAGCTCAAAACTTGCGGTTTTGTGTCACCCACTTGCTAACCTTGTATTTGGAAAGCAACACGTCCAGTTTACTTGTTCCGTATATTACCTTTCGGCAAACTACCGTCCGGTTGTAAAGGAAAGCGTTGAACAAGCAACTGTTAAGGCAATGTCCCGTGACATGCTTTTGATTATGGTCTATAACGTGTCGGACGCAATTACTATCCTTGGTAGGAGCAATAGTAAAGCTCACCCTTATAATTTTTTCGGTCTGGCACAAGGTCATGTCTTTGACCACTATGCAACCACCGTTCTTACGGTTGACACCCGATTTAGTTCAGGTGACCTAATGAATTCCAGGTGAATTCCTAGGATTCTACGTTCAATGGTAATGAACGCATTGAAAATAGGGTTTTCAGAAAACAAATCGGTTTGTATTTTTGATCAAAATATTTTCTCGTTTAAGCTCGAGTTTAGATATCATTGAATTCCATGAGTTTGAATTCTCAATCTTTAAGGTCAATTTCTAGGATTGAGTAATATCAGTCTTAAAAGCTGATTTTTAATCTTTAAGGAGATTATCCTTTCTGGGGATCTGATTCATTAGTCTTATCCAGCTAATTTGCACGGTGCCTCCCCATTGTACGAGATAAATCCTTCTCATGGTTAGGATAAATCTGACCACTTGGCGACCCTGTTTGATGCTGAGGTCCGTGGATTTCCTGCTGATTTTAGTGATGACTTTTCTAGATTTTTCGTCAACCTACAGCTGGTCTGGACGACAACTTCATGACCTAAATCAAGAAGCGCGTTTCTTTTTCGGAAGACTTTACTTCCTTTTAATGATGGAATTGATTCATCGTGTAGATCCATCTCTTCTTTTCTTTCATCGGGTAAAACAGTTTAGTTTAGTCCAAAGCAAAAGTATTTTCAGTTATTTGTTACAAATATATGTGACATATGTTTAAAATAACTTGGTAAATTTTCCCACACTTGGCTTTTTATTTTTCTTTTTTATCGTCCTCTATTCCATTTTAAATGAATTTTGACGTTTTAGTTTGTTTCTCAATTTATGTCCTTTTTGAGGTAACAATAATTTCGGTGTTAAAACCTAGTTTTATCGTTCATAAATATGTATAAACATGATTTTGAATTCATTTAATTGAAAATTTTGAAAAATTTTACTAGAATTGGGTAGTCAGTATATAAGACCAGGGCTGTTCTTTATTATCAGAGAGCACTAGATTCTAATACAACTACTGCTTTACTAGTATTTTTAATGGTAACCAAGTGTTTAATATAAAAATTTTAAAATCCGAAAGAATTTAATCCCTTCCCACACTTAAGATCTTGCAATGCCCTCATTTGCAAGAAATCAGTAACAATTTAAATTATTGAGGGTGATTTGTGTGAAAATGATTAAATTTTTACCAAAGTTTCCAAATATATTGGCGTTTGTTTGCTGAATGATAAATGGTGCACGTCATTTGTTCATTCCGTCTTGTTGTTATTTCACATACATTTTGCATCATTGTCGTCAAAATTACTTGCTTTTGCTGAACTTAATGCCAGTCTTTGAAAATGCGTTGTTTTACCCTGTTGTGTACATAAGATAAACTGCAAACATATATACATATTTTTGAAGTTTGGTTTATTACCCCACATTCAAAAATTATTAAAATCTAAGAATAAAAGTTAGATAATTATAAAAATGATTACAATATTAACAAAAATATTAAATGTATCAATAATTACAAATTACAAAATAAAAAATAATAAATAAACTAAGGATGATATTGGTACCAATAGGGGTTCCACGCATAACCATAAGTGCTATAGAATGCTTCGGCAGGGTCATACGTAGGATATGGTGGCTGCATCTCTATCGACCAAGGAGGGAAGACGGGTTTCGGTGTAGGAATATAGTTTCTACCTATATGTTGGCAATGCGCTATGATCTGGTTCTGATGAACTTGCCAATCTTCAAATGCTCTCTGTCTAGCATTTTCGTATTCCTGAGAAGCTATAAACCTATGCATTTCTTGCCTCTCATTCCCCCCTCCTACATTACCTTGTTCCTGGTTTCTCTCTACCTGTGGATGTCTACCATTGTACCGTACTGCGGCGTTATTTCGCCGCTTCAAAACTTTTGCACCATGGTATACATTTAAACCTATAGTGTCGCGGGGTTCCGGCTCTTCTACTAATAATCCCCCCCGACTTATATCCACACCGAGATATTCACCAATCAAAGTAATAAAAATACCACCTCCTATTATGCTATGTGGACGCATCCCTCGAACCATAGCTGATAAATAATAACCCACACAATATGGTATACTTACAGCGCTGTGTGGGTCTCGAATACACATATGGTAAAACAAATCTTGTTCATTTACCTTTTCTTTGTTTTTACCCCTTTGTGTAATCGAATTAGCTAAAAACCTATGTATCACTCTTAATTCGGCTCTATCTATATCCAAATAAGAGTAGTTTCCCCCTTTAAAACGGTGATGGCTTGTCATTTGACTCCACACACCGTGTGTATCAAAATTTTCATCTATTTTCCTACCGTTTAGTATCAATCCTCTACAATCGGCAGACGCTAATTCCTCAGGCGTATATATACGTAAAGCCTGAGCCATGTCCAGTAAAGACATGTGGCGCATCGAACCGCCTAACAAAAATCTAATAAAAGAACGATCGGTTAAACTAGCTACCCGATCATTCAACTCTATACTACATAACAACTCTTCACACCATACTTTATATACAGGTCTGCGTATGGTGAATAAACATATCCAGTCATTAAAAGAAGAATTACCATACCTCTGTACCAGTAATTCCCTAATTGGCCCGGCCAATTCTACAGCTTCCAAGGGTCCCCATTCTATGACCCTCGGTACCTCAACAACCTTGGAATGAAGAGTATGCAAACCCCGTTGATATTTTGGATAATCTATCCAAAGTCTGTCAAATCGCAGGTTCGGGTGCAACTGTTCCAAGTGCATATCTGAAAAGGTCATGACTGGATGAGGTACATCCTGCTTGTAGTAGTTATCTACCTCCTGTTGTTCCAAGTTCTCAGCAGGAGCATGGCGGGCTTGGGATGAAGATTCACCCCTTTCATTCTGCAAAACATATCAAACACAAATTTTGTGCATCCAAATATGCATTAGTGTCAGCAAAATCATCAATCAAAATAATCACAATGACATTATCAATTTATATCAAACTTAAGCTCATTTTCACATTTTTATCAAATCTACACTTTTTCAAATAAGCATATACGAAAATTTTCGCCAAGTTCATAAGCATTCAACTCAAATAACATGTCAAAATAATCATTACTAGCAATCAAACAAGTCTCAAATGGCATAATCTTTCAAAAATCAAGTTCATGAATTTTGGACTTTAAAAAGTCCACTTTTAATTCTCAAAATCATGTTTAGGCTCAAAGTTTCGATCATTTAACTACCTAGACATGTTACACTACTCAATTTAGCAATAATTCATGACAAAAATCGGCCATAACCTGTTTATATCAAAAAGCCCCAAATTGCTCAAGAACACAAACCCTAGATTATTCAAAATTTGAAGTTTAAGGCTTCTAATCATGTTAAACAACATCAATCTAGGTTATACAAGCATAATACATAAACAATTTAAGTCTAATTACACTAAAAAGCATCAAAATCAAATTGGGGAAAAATAGCTCAAGAACACTAAAATTCGAATTAAATGGTATTTAGGTGTAGAAATTTACCGTTTTTCTTGAGTAGTTCTTAGATATCATCCTTCTCAACATGATTTTAGCAAAAAATTTGGTGATTAACGGTTAAAAATTGAGATTTTTGGGGGTGATTTTCGCAGTATTTCGGGGTCTTTTTCGCAGTATTTGGGTGTTTATGTGTGTGGGTGAGTGAACTGATCGTGCAGCTGGTTATATTTTTTTTTTCTGTAATTTTGTCCCTCCGCGAGTCGCGGAGGTTTTGTACTGAAAACTCCGCGAGTCGCGGAGTTTACCCTTTTTTTTTTTTTTTTTTTTTTTTTTATAATCTTTAACTTATAAAACAATTAAGAAATTAATTTTAAAATTTTGTTTCCCTTGTTATTTAGGACGAGGTCGTTTCGGATCGATGTCCTAGTCCGTCCCTCGACAAAATTTTAAAATTTGTCTTTTTGTAGCGATTGTTTTAAAAGCTAAGATTTTTGGGTTTTTTAATGTTTTTGGCATACTTTAAATCAAAAAGATTAAAAATATTGATAATAAAAGTTCTCGTCCCTCCCTCGGGTAAAGCAATTTCGGTTCAAAGACCTAGTCTTCAACTTACGACGAATTTTAAAAATCATATTTTTAACTTAATGAGATAAAGTAAATTTTTTGTTTTTAAATTCACACAACTTAAATATAAAATTCAAAATTAATATTAAAAATTCACACCAAACTCAAAATTTAAAATGCATAAAATTAAAAATTAATATTTTAAAAATTAAAAATTCACACCAAACTTAATTTAAAAATTTATAAATTCATACCAAACTTATATTAATTTTTCAAATATTTACAATTTTAAAAATATTGTTTTTACAAAGTTTACAATATTAATTTAAAATATTAAGATTAAAAACATAATAAAATTAAAAATCTTTTTGTCTTTTTATCCCACTTTAATCAATCAAATATTATCAAAAATATGCGCCCCTCTTTTCGGTAAAGTAATTTCGGTTCCAAGACCTAATTTAACTCATGACGAATTTTTGAAATATTTTGGTTTGATTGTTTAAAGATATTTATACCTTAAGAATAAACGTTAAATTTCGCAGTGATGTAATAAATTTTTGAAGGATATCAATAATTTCGGTCGCCAAACCTAATTTTATTTAATACCAATTTAATACTTTTTAGCGAACAAATTAGCGTTTATTATCAAAAGGTTAAAAATAAAAATAAAAATAAAAACTGTACAGACATACCTGTGAAATAGAATTCTTAGTTATATGATCTATTATATTCATAAGATAGTCGGTTTAATTGGTTTTCCATGGCTGCATAGGCGTAACCTCGAGCATTCATTGTCTTTTCTTCTAAACATATGAACGGTCCGTCTCTGCATAAAGTAACAAATTCGGTATTTGAATAGGTTTGATTATTTGAACATTTACCTCCATGTGACCATTTTCCGCATTTGTGACATTTTTCTAGGTGTCGTGCTCTTCTTTTCGCTGCGGATTTTGATTTTCCTTTACCAAATTGTAACTTATTATCTTCGCATCTGGATCCTTTTCTAACTCCGTCCATTCTTTCTCTGATTACTGATACTAATTCACTCGGTAGTATGTCATTATTTCTTTTAGTGATCAAAGCGTGTAGCATTAGACCATGGTTTAGTTCACAGGCAGTCTTCATTTCGTAAAAACCTAAAAAAATAAAAATTCAGAATGGGGGGAGAAGACTAGTTCTTTAGGGTCTGCTAGGGAAAGACCATACGTGTTCCATTTTCGAGAACTACACGAAAACAGACAATCTAACTCTAACAGAAATACATATTTATCCTTTAAAGACTTGATTCTCCCCACACTTAGTTAGCTGTGGTATTGAAATTGTGATTAACTTCGTTGTCGACTTCCATCGGACCATGTATGTAATGTTTAACTCTGTGACCATTAACTTTAAATTCAATCCCATTTGAATTTATTAATTCTATCGTTCTGTATGGGAAAACTCTTTTGACTATGAATGGTCCAGACCATCTTGATTTCAATTTTCCAGGAAATAGCTTGAATCGTGAATTGAAAAGAAGAACTCTGTCTCCTTCTTTAAATTCTTTTGAATTGGAAGTTTATATTCTGGAAAAATGATATTTCTTATGAATATGCTAATATATAAAAATCTCATGGTGTAACTCAAAGTGTAAGTATTTTTGTAAAAATGATCATCTAGATGTTATTTTTACGACGAAAATGATCACTTTCATAAGATTCACCAAAGTTTGACCTATAACCTGTGATTTTGAATGAAAACTAAGGTATTTACAGTTCATATTCATAAATAATGGCTCGATCCAAGGAAGTGGCAAGTTGAACCAACAAAAACGGAGTTATATTGAAGAAACTACGGCTAAAACAAAATTGGGTATCCGAAGCTAGTTTAGCTACGAAATTAATTGGAGTAAAACTAAACTAATCATATCTTTGCTAATTAATATGATATTTTATATATATTTACTAATGATTTGATTTTATATATTTCAGGACCACCCGTAAACAACACGAGAAGATTAATTATAAGACCTCATGATTGTACGCAACACGTCATTTGACAACAAGGTACTTTATGTACGCAACACGTCATTTGACAACATGGTACCATGGGTCGAGATTAATTTTGATCAATACGAATACGATGGGGTCTTTATTTATTTTATTGAGCAACTAATTGCGGACCAATAACATCGGACTGCTAACTACGGACTAATAGATATTAAAAGTATTATAAGTATATATGTAACGATTATTTGAAAAGAAAATATGTTAATATATTATATATATGGTTAGGTTCGTGATATCTATCGGAGACCAAGTCATGTTAAATATCTTCAAGGCAAAAGTGAGTATATAGTCCCACTTTTAAACTCTAAATATTTCGGGATGAGAATACATGCATTTTATGATTTACGTTATGGACACAAGTGATTAAAAATATATATTCTACGTTGAGTTGTACCACTGGCATACTTCCCTATAACTTGGTAACTACTATTTACATGCGGTATTGTAAACGCGAATCCTGTTGATAGATCTATCGGGCCTGACAACCCCAACCGGACTGGACGACCAGTATTCAACGGTTGCACAGTACTTCGTTTCGGTGACTACACTTGGTACGGTGTAGTGAGATTTCATAATAAAGGGAATATGCGACGTTGATTAAATGTTAAGTATGGTTATCAAGTGCTCAACCACTTAGAATATTTTTATTAAAACGTTTATGTATATTAAATCTTGTGGTCTATATTTATAACGCTGCTAGCATTAAACCTATATCTCACCAACTTTATGTTAACGTTTTAAGCATGTTTATTCTCGGGTGATAATTAAAAGCTTCCGCTGCATTATGCCGAATTTAAGCAGGATTTGGAGTATGCATATTTGTGTCAAAAATAAAACTGCATATCGGAAGATTTGTAATGTGAAATATGTTGGAAATCGTATTGTTATTATCAAATGTAGAGTTTGTAAAACTAAGATTATCGCTAAATGATAATCATTATTATGTTGTTTGAACCTTTGATTATAATAAAGGTTATGGTTTGTATTATAAAAACGTATGCAGATTTTGAAAAATGTCACATATAGAGGTCAATACCTCGCAATGACACCAATGAGTACGTGACGTTTATATTCGATATGAACGGGACGCTTCATTTTCTTCATATTAGCGTTTTATAATTTTAAATTCGGGTACTACCTACCCGTTAAGTTCATACTTAGTAGCTAATAAACAATTCAACTACTACAATTCCATATGAAAAATTGATTATAATAATATATCACATACAAATATTCTTCAAACTTACAACTTTGCTATATTATATATAACATGAAATATAGTACACTATGATACAGGACAATTTTGAAGATAATCTAGTTAATACGCAAGTTGTTCAGCAAAGGAAATAAAGACACGTAATTCATAAGTCCAGAAACAAGTCATGCATTCTGGTTTTACTAAGACGACTTCCCATCCTTGGTCTTGTGGAAAATAACTGTTATGACCATTGGCTAGGCAGCATGTTGTAATGTCGTCAAAAGGACGAGAGTTTCGTAATGTCCAATAGCCCCGTAATAATCTAAAAACCTTGTTTCTCACCCCAACTACTGAATCCGTCACTTGTGGAAAATTTTTATCTAAAAGTTGCAATCCGATGTTCTTTTTCTCACTTTGGTAAGAAGCGAACATCACTAACCCGTAAGCATAACATGCTTCTTTATGTTGCATGTTAGAAGCTCTTTCTAATTCATGAAATCCTATGTTGGGATATATTGAGTCAAAATAGGTTCTTAACCCGTAGCGTAAAATTGCATTTGGGTTCCCCGCATTTAACGCTTTAAAGAAAACACGGCTTAACTTAAAGTCTCCCCAATGTGATATACCCCACCTATCAAAGGAAAGCCTTTTATAAATTAAGGCATTTCTGGAAAGTCTTTCAAATGTTTGACAAGTTAATTTCACCATAACTAAATGTGCTGATGAATTCTGACCGACTCTAGACAAGATTTCCTCAATCATATCCTCTGGTAGGTCTTCTAAAATATTCGGTTGTCTACCCTTAACGTCCATTTTGTTTTTATACTGTAAAATAGACAAGGATTAGATTCGTAATAACAAACAATACAAGCAATTTTTACATAGAACATAAAAGTACAAGCACACTACAATACATTTATTACACAACATGCTCACACCCCTCTAATCTGAATCACTGGTTTCTTCTTCTTCGGACTTGGTTCTTTTTCCTAATCTTCTAGGGATATATGATGTTCCTCTAATACGAGTCATCGTTTTCCATATTGGTTTAGAAAAAACTGGTGGTTTAGAGGTTCCCGGGTTATTGTCACGATATTGAAAATACGGGTGTTGACGGTACATATAAAGTTCATCGGGGTCGGAATCAGATTTCTCTATTTTGATGCCTTTTCCCTTATTATTTTCTTTTACCTCATTAAATTGGGTCGGGGTAATTTCTATAACATCATCGGAATTCCCATCAGGATCCGATTCATCGGAAAATTGGTAATTTTTCCAATATTTTGCTTCCTTAGCGGAAACACCATTGACTATTATTAACTTTGGTCCATTGGTTGAGGATTTTCTTTTATTTGATCGGTTTTCTGTGGTTCCTACTATTTCCCCCCTCCGGAACCTCTTCTTCTTCCGGTTCCTCTTCTTCTTGTTCCTCTTCTTCCGGTTCCTCTTCTTCCGGTTCCGTTTCCTCTTCTTCCGGTTCTTCGGGAACTTGTGAATCTTGCCAATATATATTCGACTCTTCGTTATTATTAGGTGAGTCAATGGGATTTGTGCTAGAGGTAGACATCTAACACACAATATCAAATATGTTAAGAGATTAATATATCACATAATATTTACATGTTAATAATATATAGTTTCCAACAAAAATGTTAAGCAATCATTTTTAAAGAAAACACGATCGAAGTCCAGACTCACTAATGCATCCTAACAAACTCGATAAGACACACTAATGCAAATTTTTTGGTTCTCTAAGACCAACGCTCGGATACCAACTGAAATGTCCCATTCATATTGATTATAAACGTTCCATATTAATTGATTTCGTTGCGAGGTTTTGACCTCTATATGAGACGTTTTTCAAAGACTGCATTCATTTTTAAAACAACCATAACCTTTATTTTATCAATAAAGGTTTTAAAAGCATTACGTAGATTATCAAATAATGATAATCTAAAATATAATGTTTACACACGATCATTACATAATGATTTACAATAGAAATATATTACATCGACATATGTTTCTTGAATGCAGTTTTTACACAATATCATACAAACATGGACTCCAAATCTTGTCCTTATTTTAGTATGCAATAGCGGAAGCTCTTAGTATTCACCTGAGAATAAACATGCTTTAAACGTCAACAAAAATGTTGGTGAGTTATAGGTTTAACCTATATATATCAAATCGTAACAATAGACCACAAGATTTCATATTTCAATACACATCCCATACATAGAGATAAAAATCATTCATATGGTGAACACCTGGTAACCGACATTAACAAGATGCATATATAAGAATATCCCCATCATTTCGGGACACCCTTTGGATATGATATAAATTTCGAAGTACTAAAGCATCTGGTACTTTGGATGGGGTTTGTTAGGCCCAATAGATCTATCTTTAGGATTCGCGTCAATTAGGGTGTCTATTCCCTAATTCTTAGATTACCAGACTTAATAAAAAGGGGCATATTCGATTTCGATAATTCAACCATAGAATGTAGTTTCACGTACTTGTGTCTATTTTGTAAATCATTTATAAAACCTGCATGTATTCTCATTCCAAAAATATTAGATTTTAAAAGTGGGACTATAACTCACTTTCACATATATTTCCTTCCTCGAAAATAAGACTTGACCACGGATCGATTCACGAACCTATACAAATATGTACATATATATCAAAGTATGATCAAAATATAATTACAACCATTTTTATTATGTTTTAAAGATTTGAGTGTATTAAGTCAGATGTCCTCGTTAGTAACCTACAACTAGTTGTCCACAGTTAGATGTACAGAAATAAATCGATATATATATTATCTTGAATCAATCCACGACCCAGTGTATACACGTCTCAGGCTAGATCACAACTCAAAGTATATATATTTTTGGAATCAACCTCAACCCTGTGTAGCTAACTCCAACATTACTGCATATAGAGTGTCTATGGTTGTTCCAAATAATATATATACATGGGTCGATATGATATGTCAAAACATTTGCATACGTGTCTATGGTATCCCAAGATTACATAATATATTAGAATACATGTATAATACAATATAAGTTAGCTAGGATATGATTTGTATAGATTTGTTAAACATTTCCCGTAGCTAAAAAGATCAAAAATATCCAATCTTGTTTTACTCATAACTTCTTCATTTTAAATCCGTTTTGAGTGAATCAAATTGCTATGGTTTCATATTGACTCTAATTTAAGAATCCAAACAGAAAAAGTATAGGTTTATAGTCGGAAATTTAAGTTACATGTCAATTACTAAAGAGGTAGTCATTTCCGTCGAAAGAACGACATCTTGATGACCATTTTGAAAAACATACTTTCACTTTGAGTTTAACCAAGATTTTTGAATATAGTTTCATGTTCATATGAAAAATCATTTTCCCAGAAGAACAACTTTTAAATCAAAGTTTATCATAGTTTTTAATTATCCAAACCAAAACAGCCCTCGGTAAATAACAAAGGTTCCTTGATCTTAGATGATTATTTGGAATGGATTAGAAAGCTTGGAAGTTGACTTGCAAACTTGGAAGTATTCTTGATTTTTATGAAACTATACTTATGGAATTTATGAAGAACACTTAGAACTTGAAGATGGAACTTGAGAGAGATCAATTAGATGAAGAAAATTGAAGAATGAAAGTGTTTGTAGGTGTTTTTGGTCATTGGTATATGGATTAGATATAAAGGATATGTAATTTTGTTTTCATGTAAATAAGTCATGAATGATTACTAATATTTTTGTAATTTTATGAGATATTTCATGCTAGTTGCCAAATGATGGTTCCCACATGTGTTAGGTGACTCACATGGGCTGCTAAGAGCTGATCATTGGAGTGTATATACCAATAGTACATACATCTAAAAGCTATGTATTGTACGAGTACGAATACGGGTGCATACGAGTAGAATTGTTGATGAAACTGAACGAGGATGTAATTGTAAGCATTTTTTTAAGTAGAAGTACTTTGATATGTGTCTTGAAGTCTTTCAAAAGTGTAAGAATACATATCAAAACACAATGTCATAACCCGACCTTAACCATAAGGACGAATACAATAACATATGATTTCATCGCAAGGTATTGACCTCTATATGTGACATTTTTCAAAAACTGCATTCGTTTTTACAATACAAACCATAGCTTTTATTACAAATACAAGGTTTAAACAACTTAATAATGATTATCGTTTAGCGATAATCTTAGACTTACAAACTTTACATGTGATAATAACAATACGACCTCCAACATATTTTACATTACAAATCCTCCGATATGCAGTTTTATTTTTGACACAAATATGCATACTCAAGATCTTGCTTAAATTCAACATATTGCAGCGGAAGCTTTTAGTTATCACCTGAGAATAAACATGCTTAAAACGTCAACATAAAGTTGGTAAGATATAGGTTTAATGCCGGCAGCGTTATAAATATAGACCACAAGATTTCATATATAAACGTTTTAATAAAAATATTCTAAGTTGTTGAGCACTTGATAACCATACTTAACATTTAATCAACGTCGCATATTCCCTTTATTATGAAATCTTACTACACCGTACCAAGTGTAGTCACCGAAACGAAGTACTGTGCAACCGTTGAATACTGGTCGTCCAGTCCGATTGGGGTTGTCAGGCCCGATAGATCTATCAACAGGATTCGCGTTTACAATACCTCATGTAAATAATAGTTACCAAGTTACAGGGAAGTATGCCAGTGGTACAACTCAACGTAGAATATATATTTTTAATCACTTGTGTCCATAACGTAAATCATAAAATGCATGTATTCTCATCCCAAAATATTTAGAGTTTAAAAGTGGGACTATATACTCACTTTTGCCTTAAAGGTATTTATCACGACTTGGTCTCCGATTGATATCACAAACCTAACCATATATATATAATATATCAACATATTTTCTTTTCAAGTAATCGTTACATATATATATATATATATATATATATATATATATATATATATATATATATATATATATATATATATATATATATATATATATATATATATACTTTTAATACTTTTAATATTTTCTTAGTCCGTAGTTAGCAGCCCGATGTTAGTGGTCCACAATTAGTTGCTTAAATAAAATAAATAAAGACCCCATCGTATTCGTATTGATCAGAATTAATCTTGACCCATGGTACAATGTTGTCAAATGACGTGTTGCGTACATAAAGTACCGTGTTGTCAAATGACGTGTTGCGTACAATCATGAGGTCTTATGATTAATCTTCTTGTGTTGTTTACGGGTGGTCCTGAAATATATAAAATCAAATCATAAGTAAATATATATTAAATATTATGTTAATTAGCCAAGATATGATTAATCCGATTTTGTCATAATATGATATATTACAGGTCTTGAAGTGTTTTTAAAAATCAAATTAGAAGGATCTATTTAGTTTGCGAACAAGTTTGAAATCACTCAAACTATGTTCTTGTTGTTAAAATTTTACAACACAAAATAAGATAGCTATATAAATATGAATCGAATAAGGTTATGAATAAGGTTACTACCTCAAGTTACTTGGACAAAGCTACTGGAAAAGGTAAGAAAAATCTTGGAATCAAAAGAGTGGTGGAGTGGGATTGAAAGATTGGAAGTAATCTCCTTGAAATCGGATGACTATATTGATACATTCTTGAGTAGGTAAATGAAGAGAGATTAGGGAGTGAATTAACTTGAAAGAAAATTGGAAATGAAATTGTATGTGTGTGTGTGTGTGTGCAAAATAGCATGATTATGGGATGGATATATAGGAGATTTAGTTTGTTTTCTTGCACAAAAGTCACACATGAGGTTAAATGGCTGGTTCCCACATGTAACATCATGTCTAGTGGCTGATCATTGAAGTTTATTGTTGGTATATACCAATAGTAAATATGTATAGAAGCTGGGTATGATACGGTTACATATACCCTAGATATACTTGTAGAAATTTTGAGGAATCGGAACGAGAATTCAAATACGGACGGGTTTATAACTGTAAAAGAGGCTCAAAACTGGGCTTTTATTTTTGGGTCAAACCGGGCCAAAATAAAATTTTAAGACATTTTTAATAAAGCAATGTTAGCCCAAAAAAAAAAATTCCAAGCTGACCTGGCAGCTCGACCCCAGCCAGGGGCTCTGCCCCTTGGTGTAGTGACCCAAACTTTTCCATGTTTATATATATTAATTGAGATTGATATTTACATGATTAAATGTTTCCAACATGTTAAGCAATCAAACTTGTTAAGACTTGATTAATTGAAATATGTTTCATATAGACAATTGACCACCCAAGTTGACCGGTGATTCACGAACGTTAAAACTTGTAAAAACTATATGATGACATATATATGGATATATATATAGTTAACATGATACTATGATAAGTAAACATATCATTAAGTATATTAACAATGAACTACATATGTAAAAACAAGACTACTAACTTAATGATTTTTAAACGAGACATATATGTAACGATTATCGTTGTAAAGACATTTAATGTATATATATCATATTAAGATATATTCATACATGATAATATCATGATAATATAATAATTTAAAATCTCATTTGATATTATAAACATTGGGTTAACAACATTTAACAAGATCGTTAACCTAAAAGTTTCAAAACAACACTTACATGTAACGACTAACGATGACTTAACGACTCAGTTAAAATGTATATACATGTAGTGTTTTAATATGTATTTATACACTTTTGAAAGACTTAAATACACTTATCAAAATACTTCTACTTAACAAAAATGCTTACAATTACATTCTCGTTCAGTTTCATCAACAATTCTACTCGTATGCACCCGTATTCGTACTCGTACAATACACAGCTTTTAGATGATGTACTATTGGTATATACACTCCAATGATCAGCTCTTAGCAGCCCATGTGAGTCACCTAACACATGTGGGAACCATCATTTGGCAACTAGCATGAAATATCTCATAAAATTACAAAAATATGAGTAATCATTCATGACTTATTTACATGAAAACAAAATAACATATCCTTTATATCTAATCCATACACCAACGACCAAAAACACCTACAAACACTTTCATTCTTCAATTTTCTTCATCTAATTGATCTCTCTCAAGTTCTATCTTCAAGTTCTAAGTGTTCTTCATAAATTCCAAAAGTTCTAGTTTCATAAAATCAAGAATACTTTCAAGTTTGCTAGCTCACTTCCAATCTTGTAAGGTGATCATCCAACCTCAAGAAATCTTTGTTTCTTACAGTAGGTTATCATTCTAATACAAGGTAATAATCATATTCAAACTTTGGTTCAATTTCTATAACTATAACAATCTTATTTTAAGTGATGATCTTACTTGAACTTGTTTTCGTGTCATGATTCTGCTTCAAGAACTTCGAGCCATCCAAGGATCCATTGAAGCTAGATCCATTTTTCTCTTTTCCAGTAGGTTTATCCAAGGAACTTAAGGTAGTAATGATGTTCATAACATCATTCGATTCATACATATAAAGCTATCTTATTCGAAGGTTTAAACTTGTAATCACTAGAACATAGTTTAGTTAATTCTAAACTTGTTCGCAAACAAAAGTTAATCCTTCTAACTTGACTTTTAAAATAAACTAAACACATGTTCTATATCTATATGATATGCTAACTTAATGATTTAAAACCTGGAAACACGAAAATCACCGTAAAACCGGATTTACGCCGTCGTAGTAACACCGCGGGCTGTTTTGGGTTAGTTAATTAAAAACTATGATAAACTTTGATTTAAAAGTTGTTATTCTGAGAAAATGATTTTTATTATGAACATGAAACTATATCCAAAAATTATGGTTAAACTCAAAGTGGAAGTATGTTTTCTAAAATGGTCATCTAGACGTCGTTCTTTCGACTGAAATGACTACCTTTACAAAAATGACTTGTAACTTATTTTTCCGACTATAAACCTATACTTTTTCTGTTTAGATTCATAAAATAGAGTTCAATATGAAACCATAGCAATTTGATTCACTCAAAACGGATTTAAAATGAAGAAGTTATGGGTAAAACAAGATTGGATAATTTTTCTCATTTTAGCTACGTGAAAATTGGTAACAAATATATTCCAACCATAACTTAATCAACTTGTATTGTATATTATGTAATCTTGAGATACCATAGACACGTATACAATGTTTCGACCTATCATGTCGACACATCTATATATATTTCGGAACAACCATAGACACTCTATATGTGAATGTTGGAGTTAGCTATACAGGGTTGAGGTTGATTCCAAAATATGTATAGTTTGAGTTGTGATCAATACTGAGATACGTATACACTGGGTCGTGGATTGATTCAAGATAATATTTATCGATTTATTTCTGTATATCTAACTGTGGACAACTAGTTATAGGTTACTAACGAGGACAGCTGACTTAATAAACTTAAAACATCAAAATATATTAAAAGTGTTGTAAATATATTTTGAACATACTTTGATATATATGTATATATTGTTATAGGTTCGTGAATCAACCAGTGGCCAAGTCTTACTTCCCGACGAAGTAAAAATCTGTGAAAGTGAGTTATAGTCCCACTTTTAAAATCTAATATTTTTGGGATGAGAATACATGCAGGTTTTATAAATGATTTACAAAATAGACACAAGTACGTGAAACTACATTCTATGGTTGAATTATCGAAATCGAATATGCCCCTTTTTATTAAGTCTGGTAATCTAAGAATTAGGGAACAGACACCCTAATTGACGCGAATCCTAAAGATAGATCTATTGGGCCTAACAAACCCCATCCAAAGTACCGGATGCTTTAGTACTTCGAAATTTATATCATATCCGAAGGGTGTCCCGGAATGATGGGGATATTCTTATATATGCATCTTGTTATTGTCGGTTACCAGGTGTTCACCATATGAATGATTTTTATCTCTATGTATGGGATGTGTATTGAAATATGAAATCTTGTGGTCTATTGTTACGATTTGATATATATAGGTTAAACCTATAACTCACCAACATTTTTGTTGACGTTTAAAGCATGTTTATTCTCAGGTGAATATTAAGAGCTTCCGCTGTTGCATACTAAAATAAGGACAAGATTTGGAGTCCATGTTTGTATGATATTGTGTAAAAACTGCATTCAAGAAACTGATTTCGATGTAACATATTTGTATTGTAAACCATTATGTAATGGTCGTGTGTAAACAGGATATTTTAGATTATCATTATTTGATAATCTACGTAAAGCTTTTTAAACCTTTATTTATGAAATAAAGGTTATGGTTTGTTTTAAAAATGAATGCAGTCTTTTAAAAACGTCTCATATAGAGGTCAAAACCTCGCAACGAAATCAATTAATATGGAACGTTTTTAATCAATAAGAACGGGACATTTCAGTTGGTATCAGAGCTGGTATAACGCCGTCCATGTGTGGCGGGTTAGTCGTAAAGGAGGTTCTCACAGTGTTACCTGTGACGAAGCATTGGCTCTTACTCCTTGCGATCCCTTACGAGGGTTGGCAGTAGCCGAGAGGCAGGCCCTAAAATCAGTGTCTGAGGTACACTCAGTGGTCACCAGGCGGTTAGCTGGGAAGGCACTGGGTGGGACGGTTGTCCCCAACTGTATTTCAGTTGGTATCCGAGCGTTGGTCTTAGAGAACCAGAAAATTTGCATTAGTGTGTCTTATCGAGTTTGTTAGGATGCATTAGTGAGTCTGGACTTCGACCGTGTTTTCTTTAAAAATGATTGCTTAACATTTTTGTTGGAAACTATATATTTTTAACATATGAATATTATGTGATATATTAATCTCTTAACGTGTTTGATATTATGTGATAGATGTCTACCTCTAGAACAAGTCCCATTGACTCACCTAATAATAATGAAGAGTCAAATGTAAATTGGAATGATTTGTGGACTGATTCACAAGTTCCCGAAGAGGAACCGGAAGAAGAGTCGGAACCGGAAGAAGAATCGGAACCGGAAGAAGAATCGGAACCGGATGAAGAAATAGAACCGGTGGGGGAAATAATAAAACGGTTAAGTAAAAGAAAATCCTCAACCAACCGACCAAAGTTAATTATGGTCAATGGTGTTTCCGCCAAGGAAGCAAAATATTGGGAGGATTACCAATTCTCCGATGAATCGGATTCCGACGAGAATTCCGATGATGTTATAGAAATTACCCCAACTGAATTTAAAAAGGCAAAAGAAAATAATAAGGGAAAGGGCATAAAAATAGAGAAATCTAATTCCAACCCCGATGAACTTTATATGTATCGTCAACCCCCGAAGTCCTTAAGTTGTAACAATGACCCGGGAACCTCTAAACCACCAGGTTTTTCTAAACCAATGTGGACAACGACGGCTCGTATTAGGGGAACATCATATATCCCTAGAAACTTGGCAAAACGAACCAAAACCGAAGAAGAAGAAACGAGTGAGTCGGAATAAGATAGTTGTATTCGTGTGGTGTAATATATGTAATATAGTGTTCTTATGCTTTATGATATATGTAAAAATTGCTTGTATTAATAAGTATTTTTTTTTATGAAACTAACTCTTGTCTATTTTACAGTTTAAAAACACAAAATGGATAGACAACCCAATATTTTAAGAGACCTACCCGGAGACATGATTGATGAAATCTTGTCTAGAGTCGGCCAGAATTCTTCGGCACAACTATTTAAGGCGAGATCAGTTTGTAAGACATTCGAAGAACGTTCCAAGAATGTCTTGGTTTATAAGAGACTTTCGTTTGAAAGATGGGGGATATCACATTGGGAAACCCATAAGTTACGATGTGTTTACTTTGACGCATATATTGCGGGGAACCCAAATGCTATTTTACGCAACGGGTTAAGAAATTATTTTGACTCAATATATCCGAATATTGGACTTCGTGATTTAGAAAAAGCGGCTAACATGCAACATAAAGAAGCATGTTATGCTTACGGATTAGTAATGTTCGCTTCTCACCAAAGTGAGAACAAGAACATCGGGCTACAACTATTAAACAAAACGTTTCCACAAGTGACGGAGTCGGTAATTGGGGTAAGAAATGAGGTTTTTAGATTATTACGGGACTGTTGGACATTACGTAACCCTCGTCCCTTTGAAGACGTTACAACACGCTGTCTTATCAACGGCCATAACGGTTATGTTGCACAAGACCAAGGATGGGAAGTAGTCCTAGTAAAACCAGAATGCATGACTTGTTTCTGGACGTATGAATTACGTGTCTTTATTGCCTTTGCTGAACGACTTGTGTACTAGCTAGAATTGTCTTCACAACTATCTTGTATCAAAGTTATTGTGTGCTATATTTCATGCTTTATGTAAAATAAGCGGTATTGTAAGTTTGTAAAATATTGTATAAAAGTTTGAACGCGAAATATTATTATAATCAGTTTTTCATATAGAATTGTAGTAGTTGAATTGTATATTAGCTACTAAGTATGAACTTAACGGGTAGGTACTACCCGAATTTAAACTTATAAAACGCTAATATGAAGAAAAAGCTTTTATAAATGAGTTCATATTATGCTACGAAATACTATTAACTACTCTTAATATTCTGTATGATTAACTTGTTCCATTTAACTATTTTGAAGGAAATGGCACCGACTACTCGACACACCGTGAATATGAATGAAGAGGAATTTCGTACTTTTCTAGCTTCAAACATAGCCGCAGTACAGGCTGCGCTACATACCAACAATAACCTTGGATCTAGCAGTACAGGAAATCGTGTAGGATGCACCTACAAAGAATTCACTGCCTGCAAACCTTTGGAATTTGATGGAACCGAAGGACCGATCGGATTGAAACGGTGGACCGAGAAGGTTGAATCGGTGTTTGCCATAAGTAAGTGTACTGAAGAGGACAAAGTGAAGTACGCTACGCATACCTTCACAGGTTCTGCGTTAACATGGTGGAATACCTATCTAGAGCAAGTGGGACAAGATGATGCGTACGCACTACCGTGGTCAGCATTCAAGCACTTGATGAACGAGAAGTACCGTCCCAGAACCGAGGTCAATAAGCTCAAGACAGAACTTAGAGGGTTACGAACCCAAGGATTTGATATTACCACGTACGAAAGACTATTCACAGAATTGTGCCTATTGTGTCCGGGAGCATTCGAAGATGAGGAAGAGAAGATCGACGTGTTTGTGAAAGGATTACCGGAAAGAATCCAAGAAGATATAAGTTCACACGAGCCCGCCTCCATACAACAGGCATGTAGAATGGCTCACAAACTAGTGAACCAGATTGAAGAAAGAATTAAAGAACAGACTGCTGAAGAGGCCAATGTGAAGCAAGTCAAAAGAAAGTGGGAGGAAAACGGTGATAAGAATCACCAATACAACAACAACAGCAATTACAACAATAATCGCAACAATTATCCCAACAATCGCAACATCAATCGTAACTACAACAAACGGCCCAACAACAACAACAACAACAACAACAGCAACTACAACAATCATCCCAACAACAATAATAACCGCAACAACAACAACAATCAGAAGCAACTATGCCAAAGGTGTGAAAAGAATCACTCGGGGTTCTGCACCAAATTTTGCAACAAGTGTAAAAGAAATGGTCATAGCGCGACGAAGTGTGAGGTCTACGGACCAGGGGTTAATAGAACGAAAGGAACAAATGGTGTCGGAACGAGTAATGGTGGAGCAAGTAGTGTCGGAGCAAGTTATGCCAATGTAGTTTGTTATAAATGTGGAAAACCAGGCCACATTATTAGAAATTGCCCGAACCAGGAGAACACGAATGGACAAGGCCGTGGAAGAGTTTTCAATATTAATGCGGTAGAGGCACAGGAAGACCCGGAGCTTGTTACGGGTACGTTTCTTATTGACAATAAATCTGCTTACGTTTTATTTGATTCGGGTGCGGATAGAAGCTATATGAGTAGAGATTTTTGTGCTAAATTAAGTTGTCCATTGACGCCTTTGGATAGTAAATTTTTACTCGAATTAGCAAATGGTAAATTAATTTCAGCAGATAATATATGTCGGAATCGAGAAATTAAACTGGTTAGCGAAACATTTAAGATTGATTTGATACCAGTAGAGTTAGGGAGTTTTGATGTGATAATCGGTATGGACTGGTTGAAAGAAGTGAAAGCGGAGATCGTTTGTTACAAAAATGCAATTCGCATTATACGAGAAAAAGGAAAACCCTTAATGGTGTACGGAGAAAAGGGCAACACGAAGCTACATCTTATTAGTAATTTGAAGGCACAAAAACTAATAAGAAAAGGTTGCTATGCTGTTCTAGCACACGTCGAGAAAGTACAAACTGAAGAAAAGAGCATCAATGATGTTCCTATTGCAAAAGAATTTCCCGATGTATTTCCGAAAGAATTACCGGGATTACCCCCACATCGATCCGTTGAATTTCAAATAGATCTTGTACCAGGAGCTGCACCAATAGCTCGTGCTCCTTACAGACTCGCACCCAGCGAGATGAAAGAACTGCAAAGCCAATTACAAGAACTTTTAGAGCGTGGTTTCATTCGACCAAGCACATCACCGTGGGGAGCTCCTGTTTTGTTTGTCAAGAAGAAAGATGGTACATTCAGGTTGTGTATCGACTACCGAGAGTTGAACAAACTTACCATCAAGAACCGCTACCCACTACTGAGAATCGATGACTTATTTGATCAACTACAAGGCTCGTCTGTTTATTCAAAGATTGACTTACGTTCCGGGTATCATCAAATGCGGGTGAAAGAAGATGATATTCCAAAGACTGCTTTCAGAACACGTTACGGTCATTACGAGTTTATGGTCATGCCGTTTGGTTTAACTAATGCACCAGCTGTGTTCATGGACCTTATGAACCGAGTGTGTGGACCATACCTTGACAAGTTTGTCATTGTTTTCATTGATGACATACTTATTTACTCAAAGAATGACCAAGAACACGGTGAACATTTGAGAAAGGTGTTAGAAGTATTGAGGAAGGAAGAATTGTACGCTAAGTTTTCAAAGTGTGCATTTTGGTTGGAAGAAGTTCAATTCCTCGGTCACATAGTGAACAAAGAAGGTATTAAGGTGGATCCGGCAAAGATAGAAACTGTTGAAAAGTGGGAAACCCCGAAAACTCCGAAACACATACGCCAATTTTTAGGACTAGCTGGTTACTACAGAAGGTTCATCCAAGACTTTTCCAGAATAGCAAAACCCTTGACTGCATTAACGCATAAAGGGAAGAAATTTGAATGGAATGATGAACAAGAGAAAGCGTTTCAGTTATTGAAGAAAAAGCTAACTACGGCACCTATATTGTCATTGCCTGAAGGGAATGATGATTTTGTGATTTATTGTGACGCATCAAAGCAAGGTCTCGGTTGTGTATTAATGCAACGAACGAAGGTGATTGCTTATGCGTCTAGACAATTGAAGATTCACGAACAAAATTATACGACGCATGATTTGGAATTAGGCGCGGTTGTTTTTGCATTAAAGACTTGGAGGCACTACTTATATGGGGTCAAAAGTATTATATATACCGACCACAAAAGTCTTCAACACATATTTAATCAGAAACAACTGAATATGAGGCAGCGTAGGTGGATTGAATTATTGAATGATTACGACTTTGAGATTCGTTACCACCCGGGGAAGGCAAATGTGGTAGCCGATGCCTTGAGCAGGAAGGACAGAGAACCCATTCGAGTAAAATCTATGAATATAATGATTCATAATAACATTACTACTCAAATAAAGGAGGCGCAACAAGGAGTTTTAAAAGAGGGAAATTTAAAGGATGAAATACCCAAAGGATCAGAGAAGCATCTTAATATTCGGGAAGACGGAACCCGGTATAGGGCTGAAAGGATTTGGGTACCAAAATTTGGAGATATGAGAGAAATGGTACTTAGAGAAGCTCATAAAACCAGATACTCAATACATCCTGGAACGGGGAAGATGTACAAGGATCTCAAGAAACATTTTTGGTGGCCGGGTATGAAAGCCGATATTGCTAAATACGTAGGAGAATGTTTGACGTGTTCTAAGGTCAAAGCTGAGCATCAGAAACCATCAGGTCTACTTCAACAACCCGAAATCCCGGAATGGAAATGGGAAAACATTACCATGGATTTCATCACTAAATTGCCAAGGACTGCAAGTGGTTTTGATACTATTTGGGTAATAGTTGATCGTCTCACCAAATCAGCACACTTCCTACCAATAAGAGAAGATGACAAGATGGAGAAGTTAGCACGACTGTATTTGAAGGAAGTCGTCTCCAGACATGGAATACCAATCTCTATTATCTCTGATAGGGATGGCAGATTTATTTCAAGATTCTGGCAGACATTACAGCAAGCATTAGGAACTCGTCTAGACATGAGTACTGCCTATCATCCACAAACTGATGGGCAGAGTGAAAGGACGATACAAACGCTTGAAGACATGCTACGAGCATGTGTTATTGATTTCGGAAACAGTTGGGATCGACATCTACCGTTAGCAGAATTTTCCTACAACAACAGCTACCATTCAAGCATTGAGATGGCGCCGTTTGAAGCACTTTATGGTAGAAAGTGCAGGTCTCCGATTTGTTGGAGTGAAGTGGGGGATAGACAGATTACGGGTCCGGAGATTATACAAGAAACTACCGAGAAGATCATCCAAATTCAACAACGGTTGAAAACCGCCCAAAGTCGACAAAAGAGCTACGCTGACATTAAAAGAAAAGATATAGAATTTGAAATTGGAGAGATGGTCATGCTTAAAGTTGCACCTTGGAAAGGTGTTGTTCGATTTGGTAAACGAGGGAAATTAAATCCAAGGTATATTGGACCATTCAAGATTATTGATCGTGTCGGACCAGTAGCTTACCGACTTGAGTTACCTCAACAACTCGCGGCTGTACATAACACTTTCCACGTCTCGAATTTGAAGAAATGTTTTGCTAAAGAAGATCTCACTATTCCGTTAGATGAAATCCAAATCAACGAAAAACTTCAATTCATCGAAGAACCCGTCGAAATAATGGATCGTGAGGTTAAAAGACTTAAGCAAAACAAGATACCAATTGTTAAGGTTCGATGGAATGCTCGTAGAGGACCCGAGTTCACCTGGGAGCGTGAAGATCAGATGAAGAAGAAATACCCGCATCTATTTCTAGAAGATTCATCAACACCTTCAACAGCTTAAAATTTCGGGACGAAATTTATTTAACGGGTAGGTACTGTAGTGACCCAAACTTTTCCATGTTTATATATATTAATTGAGATTGATATTTACATGATTAAATGTTTCCAACATGTTAAGCAATCAAACTTGTTAAGACTTGATTAATTGAAATATGTTTCATATAGACAATTGACCACCCAAGTTGACCGGTGATTCACGAACGTTAAAACTTGTAAAAACTATATGATGACATATATATGGATATATATATATAGTTAACATGATACTATGATAAGTAAACATATCATTAAGTATATTAACAATGAACTACATATGTAAAAACAAGACTACTAACTTAATGATTTTTAAACGAGACATATATGTAACGATTATCGTTGTAAAGACATTTAATGTATATATATCATATTAAGATATATTCATACATGATAATATCATGATAATATAATAATTTAAAATCTCATTTGATATTATAAACATTGGGTTAACAACATTTAACAAGATCGTTAACCTAAAAGTTTCAAAACAACACTTACATGTAACGACTAACGATGACTTAACGACTCAGTTAAAATGTATATACATGTAGTGTTTTAATATGTATTTATACACTTTTGAAAGACTTAAATACACTTATCAAAATACTTCTACTTAACAAAAATGCTTACAATTACATTCTCGTTCAGTTTCATCAACAATTCTACTCGTATGCACCCGTATTCGTACTCGTACAATACACAGCTTTTAGATGATGTACTATTGGTATATACACTCCAATGATCAGCTCTTAGCAGCCCATTTGAGTCACCTAACACATGTGGGAACCATCATTTGGCAACTAGCATGAAATATCTCATAAAATTACAAAAATATGAGTAATCATTCATGACTTATTTACATGAAAACAAAATAACATATCCTTTATATCTAATCCATACACCAACGACCAAAAACACCTACAAACACTTTCATTCTTCAATTTTCTTCATCTAATTGATCTCTCTCAAGTTCTATCTTCAAGTTCTAAGTGTTCTTCATAAATTCCAAAAGTTCTAGTTTCATAAAATCAAGAATACTTTCAAGTTTGCTAGCTCACTTCCAATCTTGTAAGGTGATCATCCAACCTCAAGAAATCTTTGTTTCTTACAGTAGGTTATCATTCTAATACAAGGTAATAATCATATTCAAACTTTGGTTCAATTTCTATAACTATAACAATCTTATTTTAAGTGATGATCTTACTTGAACTTGTTTTCGTGTCATGATTCTGCTTCAAGAACTTCGAGCCATCCAAGGATCCATTGAAGCTAGATCCATTTTTCTCTTTTCCAGTAGGTTTATCCAAGGAACTTAAGGTAGTAATGATGTTCATAACATCATTCGATTCATACATATAAAGCTATCTTATTCGAAGGTTTAAACTTGTAATCACTAGAACATAGTTTAGTTAATTCTAAACTTGTTCGCAAACAAAAGTTAATCCTTCTAACTTGACTTTTAAAATAAACTAAACACATGTTCTATATCTATATGATATGCTAACTTAATGATTTAAAACCTGGAAACACGAAAATCACCGTAAAACCGGATTTACGCCGTCGTAGTAACACCGCGGGCTGTTTTGGGTTAGTTAATTAAAAACTATGATAAACTTTGATTTAAAAGTTGTTATTCTGAGAAAATGATTTTTATTATGAACATGAAACTATATCCAAAAATTATGGTTAAACTCAAAGTGGAAGTATGTTTTCTAAAATGGTCATCTAGACGTCGTTCTTTCGACTGAAATGACTACCTTTACAAAAATGACTTGTAACTTATTTTTCCGACTATAAACCTATACTTTTTCTGTTTAGATTCATAAAATAGAGTTGAATATGAAACCATAGCAATTTGATTCACTCAAAACGGATTTAAAATGAAGAAGTTATGGGTAAAACAAGATTGGATAATTTTTCTCATTTTAGCTACGTGAAAATTGGTAACAAATATATTCCAACCATAACTTAATCAACTTGTATTGTATATTATGTAATCTTGAGATACCATAGACACGTATACAATGTTTCGACCTATCATGTCGACACATCTATATATATTTCGGAACAACCATAGACACTCTATATGTGAATGTTGGAGTTAGCTATACAGGGTTGAGGTTGATTCCAAAATATGTATAGTTTGAGTTGTGATCAATACTGAGATACGTATACACTGGGTCGTGGATTGATTCAAGATAATATTTATCGATTTATTTCTGTATATCTAACTGTGGACAACTAGTTATAGGTTACTAACGAGGACAGCTGACTTAATAAACTTAAAACATCAAAATATATTAAAAGTGTTGTAAATATATTTTGAACATACTTTGATATATATGTATATATTGTTATAGGTTCGTGAATCAACCAGTGGCCAAGTCTTACTTCCCGACGAAGTAAAAATCTGTGAAAGTGAGTTATAGTCCCACTTTTAAAATCTAATATTTTTGGGATGAGAATACATGCAGGTTTTATAAATGATTTACAAAATAGACACAAGTACGTGAAACTACATTCTATGGTTGAATTATCGAAATCGAATATGCCCCTTTTTATTAAGTCTGGTAATCTAAGAATTAGGGAACAGACACCCTAATTGACGCGAATCCTAAAGATAGATCTATTGGGCCTAACAAACCCCATCCAAAGTACCGGATGCTTTAGTACTTCGAAATTTATATCATATCCGAAGGGTGTCCCGGAATGATGGGGATATTCTTATATATGCATCTTGTTATTGTCGGTTACCAGGTGTTCACCATATGAATGATTTTTATCTCTATGTATGGGATGTGTATTGAAATATGAAATCTTGTGGTCTATTGTTACGATTTGATATATATAGGTTAAACCTATAACTCACCAACATTTTTGTTGACGTTTAAAGCATGTTTATTCTCAGGTGAATATTAAGAGCTTCCGCTGTTGCATACTAAAATAAGGACAAGATTTGGAGTCCATGTTTGTATGATATTGTGTAAAAACTGCATTCAAGAAACTGATTTCGATGTAACATATTTGTATTGTAAACCATTATGTAATGGTCGTGTGTAAACAGGATATTTTAGATTATCATTATTTGATAATCTACGTAAAGCTTTTTAAACCTTTATTTATGAAATAAAGGTTATGGTTTGTTTTAAAAATGAATGCAGTCTTTTAAAAACGTCTCATATAGAGGTCAAAACCTCGCAACGAAATCAATTAATATGAAACGTTTTTAATCAATAAGAACGGGACATTTCACTTGGACCCCGCCAGGGGTTGCTGAAATGTCCCGTTCTTATTGATTAAAAACGTTCCATATTAATTGATTTCGTTGCGAGGTTTTGACCTCTATATGAGACGTTTTTCAAAGACTGCATTCATTTTTAAAACAAACCATAACCTTTATTTCATAAATAAAGGTTTAAAAAGCTTTACGTAGATTATCAAATAATGATAATCTAAAATATCATGTTTACACACGACCATTACATAATGGTTTACAATACAAATATGTTACATCGAAATCAGTTTCTTGAATGCAGTTTTTACACAATATCATACAAACTTGGACTCCAAATCTTGTCCTTATTTTAGTATGCAACAGCGGAAGCTCTTAATATTCACCTGAGAATAAACATGCTTTAAACGTCAACAAAAATGTTGGTGAGTTATAGGTTTAATCTATATATATCAAATCGTAACAATAGACCACAAGATTTCATATTTCAATACACATCCCATACATAGAGATAAAAATCATTCATATGGTGAACACCTGGTAACCGACATTAACAAGATGCATATATAAGAATATCCCCATCATTCCGGGACACCCTTCGGATATGATATAAATTTCGAAGTACTAAAGCATCCGGTTCTTTGGATGGGGTTTGTTAGGCCCAATAGATCTATCTTTAGGATTCGCGTCAATTAGGGTGTCTGTTCCCTAATTCATAGATTACCAGACTTAATAAAAAGGGGCATATTCGATTTCGATAATTCAACCATAGAATGTAGTTTCACGTACTTGTGTCTATTTTGTAAATCATTTATAAAACCTGCATGTATTCTCATCCCAAAAATATTAGATTTTAAAAGTGGGACTATAACTCACTTTCACAGATTTTTACTTCGTCGGGAAGTAAGACTTGGCCACTGTTGATTCACGAACCTATAACAATATATACATATATATTAAAGTATGTTCAAAATATATTTACAACACTTTTAATATATTTTGATGTTTTAAGTTTATTAAGTCAGCTGTCCTCGTTAGTAACCTATAACTAGTTGTCCACAGTTAGATGTACAGAAATAAATCGATAAATATTATCTTAAATCAATCCACGACCCAGTGTATACGTATCTCAGTATTGATCACAACTCAAACTATATATATTTTGGAATCAACCTCAACCCTGTATAGCTAACTCCAACATTCACATATAGAGTGTCTATGGTTGTTCCGAAATATATATAGATGTGTCGACATGATAGGTCGAAACATTGTATACGTGTCTATGGTATCTCAAGATTACATAATATACAATACAAGTTGATTAAGTTATGGTTGGAATAGATTTGTTACCAATTTTCACGTAGCTAAAATGAGAAAAATTATCCAATCTTGTTTTACCCATAACTTCTTCATTTTAAATCCGTTTTGAGTGAATCAAATTGCTATGATTTCATATTGAACTCTATTTTATGAATCTAAACAGAAAAAGTATAGGTTTATAGTCGGAAAAATAAGTTACAAGTCGTTTTTGTAAAGGTAGTCATTTCAGTCGAAAGAACGACGTCTAGATGACCATTTTAGAAAACATACTTCCACTTTGAGTTTAACCATAATTTTTGGATATAGTTTCATGTTCATAATAAAAATCATTTTCTCAGAATAACAACTTTTAAATCAAAGTTTATCATAGTTTTTAATTAACTAACCCAAAACAGCCCGCGGTGTTACTACGACGGCGTAAATCCGGTTTTACGGTGTTTTTCGTGTTTCCAGGTTTTAAATCATTAAGTTAGCATATCATATAGATATAGAACATGTGTTTATTTGATTTTAAAAGTCAAGTTAGAAGGATTAACTTTTGTTTGCGAACAAGTTTAGAATTAACTAAACTATGTTCTAGTGATTACAAGTTTAAACCTTCGAATAAGATAGCTTTATATGTATGAATCGAATGATGTTATGAACATCATTACTACCTTAATTTCCTTGGATAAACCTACTGGAAAAGAGAAAAATGGATCTAGCTTCAATGGATCCTTGGATGGCTCGAAGTTCTTGAAGCAGAATCATGACACGAAAACAAGTTCAAGTAATATCATCACTTGAAATAAGATTGTTATAGTTATAGAAATTGAACCAAAGTTTGAATATGATTATTACCTTGTATTAGAATGATAACCTACTGTAAGAAACAAAGATTTCTTGAGGTTGGATGATCACCTTACAAGATTGGAAGTGAGCTAGCAAACTTGAAAGTATTCTTGATTTTATGAAACTAGAACTTTTGGAATTTATGAAGAACACTTAGAACTTGAAGATAGAACTTGAGAGAGATCAATTAGATGAAGAAAATTGAAGAATGAAAGTGTTTGTAGGTGTTTTTGGTCGTTGGTGTATGGATTAGATATAAAGGATATGTAATTTTGTTTTCATGTAAATAAGTCATGAATGATTACTCATATTTTTGTAATTTTATGAGATATTTCATGCTAGTTGCCAAATTATGGTTCCCACATGTGTTAGGTGACTCACATGGGCTGCTAAGAGCTGATCATTGGAGTGTATATACCAATAGTACATACATCTAAAAGCTGTGTATTGTACGAGTACGAATACGGGTGCATACGAGTAGAATTGTTGATGAAACTGAACGAGGATGTAATTGTAAGCATTTTTGTTAAGTAGAAGTATTTTGATAAGTGTATTGAAGTCTTTCAAAAGTGTATAAATACATATTAAAACACTACATGTATATACATTTTAACTGAGTCGTTAAGTCATCGTTAGTCGTTACATGTAAGTGTTGTTTTGAAACCTTTAGGTTAACGATCTTGTTAAATGTTGTTAACCCAATGTTTATAATATCAAATGAGATTTTAAATTATTATATTATCATGATATTATCATGTATGAATATCTCTTAATATGATATATATACATTAAATGTCTTTACAACGATAATCGTTACATATATGTCTCGTTTAAAAATCATTAAGTTAGTAGTCTTGTTTTTACATATGTAGTTCATTGTTAATATACTTTATGATATGTTTTCTTATCATAGTATCATGTTAACTATATATATATATCCATATATATGTCATCATATAGTTTTTACAAGTTTTAACGTTCGTGAATCACCGATCAACTTGGGTGGTCAATTGTCTATATGAAACATATTTCAATTAATCAAGTCTTAACAAGTTTGATTGCTTAACATGTTGGAAACATTTAATCATGTAAATATCAATCTCAATTAATATATATAAACATGGAAAAGTTCGGGTCACTACAGTACCTACCCGTTAAATAAATTTCGTCCCGAAATTTTAAGCTGTTGAAGGTGTTGACGAATCTTCTGGAAATAGATGCGGGTATTTCTTCTTCATCTGATCTTCACGCTCCCAGGTGAACTCAGGTCCTCTACGAGCATTCCATCGAACCTTAACAATTGGTATCTTGTTTTGCTTAAGTCTTTTAACCTCACGATCCATTATTTCGACGGGTTCTTCGATGAATTGAAGTTTTTCGTTGATTTGGATTTCATCTAACGGAATAGTGAGATCTTCTTTAGCAAAACATTTCTTTAAATTCGAGACGTGGAAAGTGTTATGTACAGCCGCGAGTTGTTGAAGTAACTCTAGTCGGTAAGCTACTGGTCCAACACGATCAATAATCTTGAATGGTCCAATATACCTTGGATTTAATTTCCCTCGTTTACCAAATCGAACAACGCCTTTCCAAGGTGCAACTTTAAGCATGACCATCTCTCCAATTTCAAATTCTATATCTTTTCTTTTAATGTCAGCGTAGCTCTTTTGTCGACTTTGGGCGGTTTTCAACCGTTGTTGAATTTGGATGATCTTCTCGGTAGTTTCTTGTATAATCTCCGGACCCGTAATCTGTCTATCCCCCACTTCACTCCAACAAATCGGAGACCTGCACTTTCTACCATAAAGTGCTTCAAACGGCGCCATCTCAATGCTTGAATGGTAGCTGTTGTTGTAGGAAAATTCTGCTAACGGTAGATGTCGATCCCAACTGTTTCCGAAATCAATAACACATGCTCGTAGCATGTCTTCAAGCGTTTGTATCATCCTTTCGCTCTGCCCATCAGTTTGTGGATGATAGGCAGTACTCATGTCTAGACGAGTTCCTAATGCTTGCTGTAATGTCTGCCAGAATCTTGAAATAAATCTGCCATCCCTATCAGAGATAATAGAGATTGGTATTCCATGTCTGGAGACGACTTCCTTCAAATACAGTCGTGCTAACTTCTCCATCTTGTCATCTTCTCTTATTGGTAGGAAGTGTGCTGATTTGGTGAGACGATCAACTATTACCCAAATAGTATCAAAACCACTTGCAGTCCTTGGCAATTTAGTGATGAAATCCATGGTAATGTTTTCCCATTTCCATTCTGGGATTTCGGGTTGTTGAAGTAGACCTGATGGTTTCTGATGCTCAGCTTTGACCTTAGAACACGTCAAACATTCTCCTACGTATTTAGCAACATCGGCTTTCATACCCGGCCACCAAAAATGTTTCTTGAGATCCTTGTACATCTTCCCCGTTCCAGGATGTATTGAGTATCTGGTTTTATGAGCTTCTCTAAGTACCATTTCTCTCATATCTCCAAATTTTGGTACCCAAATCCTTTCAGTCCTATACCGGGTTCCGTCTTCCCGAATATTAAGATGCTTCTCCGATCCTTTGGGTATTTCATCCTTTAAATTTTCCTCTTTTAAAACTCCTTGTTGCGCCTCCTTTATTTGAGTAGTAAGGTTATTATGAATCATTATATTCATAGATTTTACTCGAATGGGTTCTCTGTCCTTCCTGCTCAAGGCATCGGCTACCACATTTGCCTTCCCCGGGTGGTAACGAATCTCAAAGTCGTAATCATTCAATAATTCAATCCACCTACGCTGCCTCATATTCAGTTGTTTCTGATTAAATATGTGTTGAAGACTTTTGTGGTCGGTATATATAATACTTTTGACCCCATATAAGTAGTGCCTCCAAGTCTTCAATGCAAAAACAACCGCGCCTAATTCCAAATCATGCGTCGTATAATTTTGTTCGTGAATCTTCAATTGTCTAGACGCATAAGCAATCACCTTCGTTCGTTGCATTAATACACAACCGAGACCTTGCTTTGATGCATCACAATAAATCACAAAATCATCATTCCCTTCAGGCAATGACAATATAGGTGCCGTAGTTAGCTTTTTCTTCAATAACTGAAACGCTTTCTCTTGTTCATCATTCCATTCAAATTTCTTCCCTTTATGCGTTAATACAGTCAAGGGTTTTGCTATTCTGGAAAAGTCTTGGATGAACCTTCTGTAGTAACCAGCTAGTCCTAAAAACTGGCGTATGTGTTTCGGAGTTTTTGGGGTTTCCCACTTTTCAACAGTTTCTATATTTGCTGGATCCACCTTAATACCTTCTTTGTTCACTATGTGACCGAGGAATTGAACTTCTTCCAACCAAAATGCACACTTTGAAAACTTAGCGTACAATTCTTCCTTCCTCAATACTTCTAACACCTTTCTCAAATGTTCACCGTGTTCTTGGTCATTCTTTGAGTAAATAAGTATGTCATCAATGAAAACAATGACAAACTTGTCAAGGTATGGTCCACACACTCGGTTCATAAGGTCCATGAACACAGCTGGTGCATTAGTTAAACCAAACGGCATGACCATAAACTCGTAATGACCGTAACGTGTTCTGAAAGCAGTCTTTGGAATATCATCTTCTTTCACCCGCATTTGATGATACCCGGAACGTAAGTCAATCTTTGAATAAACAGACGAGCCTTGTAGTTGATCAAATAAGTCGTCGATTCTCGGTAGTGGGTAGCGGTTCTTGATGGTAAGTTTGTTCAACTCTCGGTAGTCGATACACAACCTGAATGTACCATCTTTCTTCTTGACAAACAAAACAGGAGCTCCCCACGGTGATGTGCTTGGTCGAATGAAACCACGCTCTAAAAGTTCTTGTAATTGGCTTTGCAGTTCTTTCATCTCGCTGGGTGCGAGTCTGTAAGGAGCACGAGCTATTGGTGCAGCTCCTGGTACAAGATCTATTTGAAATTCAACGGATCGATGTGGGGGTAATCCCGGTAATTCTTTCGGAAATACATCGGGAAATTCTTTTGCAATGGGAACATCATTGATGCTCTTTTCTTCAGTTTGTACTTTCTCGACGTGTGCTAGAACAGCATAGCAACCTTTTCTTATTAGTTTTTGTGCCTTCAAATTACTAATAAGATGTAGCTTCGTGTTGCCCTTTTCTCCGTACACCATTAAGGGTTTTCCTTTTTCTCGTATAATGCGAATTGCATTTTTGTAACAAACGATCTCCGCTTTCACTTCTTTCAACCAGTCCATACCGATTATCACATCAAAACTCCCTAACTCTACTGGTATCAAATCAATCTTAAATGTTTCGCTAACTAGTTTAATTTCTCGATTCCGACATATATTATCTGCTGAAATTAATTTACCATTTGCTAATTCGAGTAAAAATTTACTATCCAAAGGCGTCAATGGACAACTTAATTTAGCACAAAAATCTCTACTCATATAGCTTCTATCCGCACCCGAATCAAATAAAACGTAAGCAGATTTATTGTCAATAAGAAACGTACCCTTAACAAGCTCCGGGTCTTCCTGTGCGTCTACCGCATTAATATTGAAAACTCTTCCACGGCCTTGTCCATTCGTGTTCTCCTGGTTCGGGCAATTTCTAATAATGTGGCCTGGTTTTCCACATTTATAACAAACTACATTGGCATAACTTGCTCCGACACTACTTGCTCCGCCATTACTCGTTCCGACACCATTTGTTCCTTTCGTTCTATTAACCCCTGGTCCGTAGACCTCACACTTCGCCGCGCTATGACCATTTCTTTTACACTTGTTGCAAAATTTGGTGCAGAACCCCGAGTGATTCTTTTCACACCTTTGGCATAGCTGCTTCTGATTGTTGTTGTTGTTGCGGTTATTATTGTTGTTGGGATGATTGTTGTAGTTGCTGTTGTTGTTGTTGTTGTTGTTGTTGTTGTTGTTGTTGTAGGGCCGTTTGTTGTAGTTGCGATTGATGTTGCGATTGTTGGGATAATTGTTGCGATTATTGTTGTAATTGCTGTTGTTGTTGTATTGGTGATTCTTATCACCGTTTTCCTCCCACTTTCTTTTGACTTGCTTCACATTGGCCTCTTCAGCAGTCTGTTCTTTAATTCTTTCTTCAATCTGGTTCACTAGTTTGTGAGCCATTCTACATGCCTGTTGTATGGAGGCGGGCTCGTGTGAACTTATATCTTCTTGGATTCTTTCCGGTAATCCTTTCACAAACGCGTCGATCTTCTCTTCCTCATCTTTGAATGCTCCCGGACACAATAGGCACAATTCTGTGAATCGTCTTTCGTACGTGGTAATATCAAATCCTTGGGTTCGTAACCCTCTAAGTTCTGTCTTGAGCTTATTGACCTCGGTTCTGGGACGGTACTTCTCGTTCATCAAGTGCTTGAATGCTGACCACGGTAGTGCGTACGCATCATCTTGTCCCACTTGCTCTAGATAGGTATTCCACCATGTTAACGCAGAACCTGTGAAGGTATGCGTAGCGTACTTCACTTTGTCCTCTTCAGTACACTTACTTATGGCAAACACCGATTCAACCTTCTCGGTCCACCGTTTCAATCCGATCGGTCCTTCGGTTCCATCAAATTCCAAAGGTTTGCAGGCAGTGAATTCTTTGTAGGTGCATCCTACACGATTTCCTGTACTGCTAGATCCAAGGTTATTGTTGGTATGTAGCGCAGCCTGTACTGCGGCTATGTTTGAAGCTAGAAAAGTACGGAATTCCTCTTCATTCATATTCACGGTGTGTCGAGTAGTCGGTGCCATTTCCTTCAAAATAGTTAAATGGAACAAGTTAATCATACAGAATATTAAGAGTAGTTAATAGTATTTCGTAGCATAATATGAACTCATTTATAAAAGCTTTTTATTCATATTAGCGTTTTATAAGTTTAAATTCGGGTAGTACCTACCCGTTAAGTTCATACTTAGTAGCTAATATACAATTCAACTACTACAATTCTATATGAAAAACTGATTGTAATAATATTTCGCGTTCAAACTTTTATACAATATTTTACAAACTTACAATACCGCTTATTTTACATAAAGCATGAAATATAGCACACAATAACTTTGATACAAGATAGTTGTGAAGACAATTCTAGCTAGTACACAAGTCGTTCGGCAAAGGCAATAAAGACACGTAATTCATACGTCCAGAAACAAGTCATGCATTCTGGTTTTACTAGGACTACTTCCCATCCTTGGTCTTGTACAACATAACCGTTATGGCCGTTGATAAGACAGCGTGTTGTAACGTCATCAAAGGGACGAGGGTTACGTAATGTCCAACAGTCCCGTAATAATCTAAAAACCTCATTTCTTACCCCAATTACCGACTCCGTCACTTGTGGAAACGTTTTGTTTAATAGTTGTAGCCCGATGTTCTTGTTCTCACTTTGGTGAGAAGCGAACATTACTAATCCGTAAGCATAACATGCTTCTTTATGTTGCATGTTAGCCGCTTTTTCTAAATCACGAAGTCCAATATTCGGATATATTGAGTCAAAATAATTTCTTAACCCGTTGCGTAAAATAGCATTTGGGTTCCCCGCAATATATGCGTCAAAGTAAACACATCGTAACTTATGGGTTTCCCAATGTGATATCCCCCATCTTTCAAACGAAAGTCTCTTTTAAACCAAGACATTCTTGGAACGTTCTTCGAATGTCTTACAAACTGATCTCGCCTTAAATAGTTGTGCCGAAGAATTCTGGCCGACTCTAGACAAGATTTCATCAATTATGTCTCCGGGTAGGTCTCTTAAAATATTGGGTTGTCTATCCATTTTGTGTTTTTAAACTGTAAAATAGACAAGAGTTAGTTTCATAAAAAAATACTTATTAATACAAGCAATTTTTACATATATCATAAAGCATAAGAACACTATATTACATATATTACACCACACGAATACAACTATATTATTCCGACTCGCTCGTTTCTTCTTCTTCGGTTTTGGTTCGTTTTGCCAAGTTTCTAGGGATATATGATGTTCCCCTAATACGAGCCGTCGTTGTCCACATTGGTTTAGAAAAACCTGGTGGTTTAGAGGTTCCCGGGTCATTGTTACAACTTAAGGACTTCGGGGGTTGACGATACATATAAAGTTCATCGGGGTTGGAATTAGATTTCTCTATTTTTATGCCCTTTCCCTTATTATTTTCTTTTGCCTTTTTAAATTCAGTTGGGGTAATTTCTATAACATCATCGGAATTCTCGTCGGAATCCGATTCATCGGAGAATTGGTAATCCTCCCAATATTTTGCTTCCTTGGCGGAAACACCATTGACCATAATTAACTTTGGTCGGTTGGTTGAGGATTTTCTTTTACTTAACCGTTTTATTATTTCCCCCACCGGTTCTATTTCTTCATCCGGTTCCGATTCTTCTTCCGGATCCGATTCTTCTTCCGGTTCCGACTCTTCTTTCGGTTCCTCTTTGGGAACTTGTGAATCAGTCCACAAATCATTCCAATTTACATTTGACTCTTCATTATTATTAGGTGAGTCAATGGGACTTGTTCTAGAGGTAGACATCTATCACATAATATCAAACACGTTAAGAGATTAATATATCACATAATATTCATATGTTAAAAATATATAGTTTCCAACAAAAATGTTAAGCAATCATTTTTAAAGAAAACACGGTCGAAGTCCAGACTCACTAATGCATCCTAACAAACTCGATAAGACACACTAATGCAAATTTTCTGGTTCTCTAAGACCAACGCTCTGATACCAACTGAAATGTCCCGTTCTTATTGATTAAAAACGTTCCATATTAATTAATTTCGTTGCGAGGTTTTGACCTCTATATGAGACGTTTTTCAAAGACTGCATTCATTTTTAAAACAAACCATAACCTTTATTTCATAAATAAAGGTTTAAAAAGCTTTACGTAGATTATCAAATAATGATAATCTAAAATATCATGTTTACACACGACCATTACATAATGGTTTACAATACAAATATGTTACATCGAAATCAGTTTCTTGAATGCAGTTTTTACACAATATCATACAAACTTGGACTCCAAATCTTGTCCTTATTTTAGTATGCAACAGCGGAAGCTCTTAATATTCACCTGAGAATAAACATGCTTTAAACGTCAACAAAAATGTTGGTGAGTTATAGGTTTAATCTATATATATCAAATCGTAACAATAGACCACAAGATTTCATATTTCAATACACATCCCATACATAGAGATAAAAATCATTCATATGGTGAACACCTGGTAACCGACATTAACAAGATGCATATATAAGAATATCCCCATCATTCCGGGACACCCTTCGGATATGATATAAATTTCGAAGTACTAAAGCATCCGGTTCTTTGGATGGGGTTTGTTAGGCCCAATAGATCTATCTTTAGGATTCGCGTCAATTAGGGTGTCTGTTCCCTAATTCATAGATTACCAGACTTAATAAAAAGGGGCATATTCGATTTCGATAATTCAACCATAGAATGTAGTTTCACGTACTTGTGTCTATTTTGTAAATCATTTATAAAACCTGCATGTATTCTCATCCCAAAAATATTAGATTTTAAAAGTGGGACTATAACTCACTTTCACAGATTTTTACTTCGTCGGGAAGTAAGACTTGGCCACTGTTGATTCACGAACCTATAACAATATATACATATATATTAAAGTATGTTCAAAATATATTTACAACACTTTTAATATATTTTGATGTTTTAAGTTTATTAAGTCAGCTGTCCTCGTTAGTAACCTATAACTAGTTGTCCACAGTTAGATGTACAGAAATAAATCGATAAATATTATCTTAAATCAATCCACGACCCAGTGTATACGTATCTCAGTATTGATCACAACTCAAACTATATATATTTTGGAATCAACCTCAACCCTGTATAGCTAACTCCAACATTCACATATAGAGTGTCTATAGTTGTTCCGAAATATATATAGATGTGTCGACATGATAGGTCGAAACATTGTATACGTGTCTATGGTATCTCAAGATTACATAATATACAATACAAGTTGATTAAGTTATGGTTGGAATAGATTTGTTACCAATTTTCACGTAGCTAAAATGAGAAAAATTATCCAATCTTGTTTTACCCATAACTTCTTCATTTTAAATCCGTTTTGAGTGAATCAAATTGCTATGATTTCATATTGAACTCTATTTTATGAATCTAAACAGAAAAAGTATAGGTTTATAGTCGGAAAAATAAGTTACAAGTCGTTTTTGTAAAGGTAGTCATTTCAGTCGAAAGAACGACGTCTAGATGACCATTTTAGAAAACATACTTCCACTTTGAGTTTAACCATAATTTTTGGATATAGTTTCATGTTCATAATAAAAATCATTTTCTCAGAATAACAACTTTTAAATCAAAGTTTATCATAGTTTTTAATTAACTAACCCAAAACAGCCCGCGGTGTTACTACGACGGCGTAAATCCGGTTTTACGGTGTTTTTCGTGTTTCCAGGTTTTAAATCATTAAGTTAGCATATCATATAGATATAGAACATGTGTTTAGTTGATTTTAAAAGTCAAGTTAGAAGGATTAACTTTTGTTTGCGAACAAGTTTAGAATTAACTAAACTATGTTCTAGTGATTACAAGTTTAAACCTTCGAATAAGATAGCTTTATATGTATGAATCGAATGATGTTATGAACATCATTACTACCATAATTTCCTTGGATAAACCTACTGGAAAAGAGAAAAATGGATCTAGCTTCAATGGATCCTTGGATGGCTCGAAGTTCTTGAAGCAGAATCATGACACGAAAACAAGTTCAAGTAATATCATCACTTGAAATAAGATTGTTATAGTTATAGAAATTGAACCAAAGTTTGAATATGATTATTACCTTGTATTAGAATGATAACCTACTGTAAGAAACAAAGATTTCTTGAGGTTGGATGATCACCTTACAAGATTGGAAGTGAGCTAGCAAACTTGAAAGTATTCTTGATTTTATGAAACTAGAACTTTTGGAATTTATGAAGAACACTTAGAACTTGAAGATAGAACTTGAGAGAGATCAATTAGATGAAGAAAATTGAAGAATGAAAGTGTTTGTAGGTGTTTTTGGTCGTTGGTGTATGGATTAGATATAAAGGATATGTAATTTTGTTTTCATGTAAATAAGTCATGAATGATTACTCATATTTTTGTAATTTTATGAGATATTTCATGCTAGTTGCCAAATGATGGTTCCCACATGTGTTAGGTGACTCACATGGGCTGCTAAGAGCTGATCATTGGAGTGTATATACCAATAGTACATACATCTAAAAGCTGTGTATTGTACGAGTACGAATACGGGTGCATACGAGTAGAATTGTTGATGAAACTGAACGAGGATGTAATTGTAAGCATTTTTGTTAAGTAGAAGTATTTTGATAAGTGTATTGAAGTCTTTCAAAAGTGTATAAATACATATTAAAACACTACATGTATATACATTTTAACTGAGTCGTTAAGTCATCGTTAGTCGTTACATGTAAGTGTTGTTTTGAAACCTTTAGGTTAACGATCTTGTTAAATGTTGTTAACCCAATGTTTATAATATCAAATGAGATTTTAAATTATTATATTATCATGATATTATCATGTATGAATATCTCTTAATATGATATATATACATTAAATGTCTTTACAACGATAATCGTTACATATATGTCTCGTTTAAAAATCATTAAGTTAGTAGTCTTGTTTTTACATATGTAGTTCATTGTTAATATACTTTATGATATGTTTTCTTATCATAGTATCATGTTAACTATATATATATATATATCCATATATATGTCATCATATAGTTTTTACAAGTTTTAACGTTCGTGAATCACCGATCAACTTGGGTGGTCAATTGTCTATATGAAACATATTTCAATTAATCAAGTCTTAACAAGTTTGATTGCTTAACATGTTGGAAACATTTAATCATGTAAATATCAATCTCAATTAATATATATAAACATGGAAAAGTTCGGGTCACTACAGTTGCCACCCCTTGGACCCCGCTTATCGGGGGCGCTGCCCCCGAACCCCCGTCATAATCAAGATAAGTTCAAACAAGTGTGCACTCCACATAATCATAAGTATATATGTCAAAGAACGTTACATATAGTTATCGTTTTGAAAACTTAAGTTAGTGGTCTCAAAGTATACTTATAATTCATTGTTGTTAGTTCGCAATGAAATGTTAAAACATCCTTAAATCATGTTAAATATGTATAGATATGTACATATACATAATCGTATAATTATCGTGTGTTATATAGTTCGTGATATCATCGGTCAAATTGGACGGTCAAACGTTGTGTGAAACTCTTTTCAAAAACATAAGTCTCAACAGTTTGGATTGCTTATCATGTTGGTAAGGTTTATTTTATGTAAATATTAATCTCATAAGTATAAAACGATCGGAAAAATCCAGGTCGTTACAGTACCTACCCGTTAAATAAATTTCGTCCCGAAATTTTAAAGTTGTACCTATTTTGCGTTGTCGGGAAACAAATGTGGGTACTTTTGTTTCATCTGATCCTCTCGTTCCCAAGTAAACTCGGGACCTCTTCGAGCATTCCAACGAACCTTAACTATTGGTATGTTGCTCTGCTTGAGCCGTTTAACTTCACGGTCCATGATTTCGACTGGTTCTTCTATGAATTGTAGTTTCTCATCGACTTGGATTTCTTCAAGAGGAATGGTGAGATCTTCCTTTGCAAGACATTTCTTGAGGTTTGAGACATGAAATGAATTATGTACTCCGGCGAGTTGTTGTGGTAACTCGAGTCGATAAGCTACCGGTCCGATGCGTTCGATGATCTTGAACGGGCCTACATACCTTGGGTTCAGTTTACCCCTTTTTCCAAAATGTATTACACCTTTCCAAGGTGACACCTTTAGCATAACCATGTCACCGATCTGAAACTCTAATGGTTTCCTTCGGACATCCGCGTAGCTCTTTTGGCGACTACAGGCTGTTTTCAATCTCTCCTTGATTTGCACTATCTTCTCAGTAGTTTCATGGATGATCTCGGGACCAGTTAATTGTCGATCTCCTACTTCATTCCAACAGATAGGGGATCTACACTTCCTTCCATACAGTGCTTCGAATGGTGCAGCTTTAATGCTCGCATGATAACTATTATTATACGAGAATTCTGCTAATGGTAGATATTTATCCCATCCATTTCCAAAATCGATCACACATGCCCTGAGCATGTCTTCAAGAGTCTGAATTTTTCTTTCACTCTGCCCGTCAGTTTGCAGATGGTATGCGGTGCTCATATCCAAACGGGTTCCCAGGGCCTCCTGTAGTGATTGCCAAAACTTTGATGTAAATCTACTATCACGATCGGATATAATGGAAATAGGTATTCCATGCATTGAAACAATTTCCTTTATGTATAATCGTAATAGTTTCTCCATTCTATCTGTTTCCTTTATAGGCAAGAAATGTGCAGATTTGGTGAGATGATCAACTATTACCCAAATGGTGTCATAACCCCAGGCAGTCTTAGGTAACTTTGTGATGAAATCCATGGTAATACCATCCCATTTCCATTCTGGGATTTCTGGTTGTTGAAGTAACCCTGACGGCTTCTGGTGTTCTGCTTTGACTTTGGAACAAGTTAAACATTCCCCAACATATGTTGCAACATCTGTCTTTAAATTAGGCCACCAATAATGCGTCTTAAGATCTTGATACATCTTTCCAACTCCAGGATGTATCGAGTATCTTGTCTTATGTGCCTCATTCAATATCAACTTCCTTAATCCACCCAACTTCAGTACCCAAATACGGTTTGCAAAATATCAAATTCTGTCTTCCCGCATAACGAGTTGCTTCTCATACTTCTTCATTATTTCATTTCCTATGTTTTCTTTAGTAAGAGCTTCTCGTTGAGCCTCTTTGATTTGTGAGTTGAGATTCATGCGAATTTTTATGTTCATTGCTCGTACTCGAATTGGTTCCCGTTCCTTTCTGCTTAGAGCGTCGGCCACTACATTCGCTTTCCCGGGATGATAGCGAATCTCACAATCATAGTCGTTTATCAGCTCGACCCACCTACGTTGCCTCATGTTCAGCTGTTTCTGATCAAAAATATGTTGAAGGCTTTTATGATCAGTAAACACAGTGCATTTAACCCCATATAAATAGTCTCTCCATATCTTCAATGCAAACACTACTGCTCCCAATTCTAAATCATGCGTCGTATAATTCCGCTCGTGAATCTTCAATTGTCGGGATGCGTATGCTATAACTTTCTTCCGTTGCGTAAGGACACAACCAAAACCTTGTCGCGAAGCGTCATAATATATCTCAAAATCATCGTTCCCTTCAGGTAACGATAAAATAGGTGCTGTAGTCAACTTCTTCTTCAGTAATTGAAATGCACTCTCCTGCTCAGAAGTCCATTCGTACTTCTTCCCTTTTTGTGTTAACGCTGTTAATGGTTTAGCTATTCGGGAAAAATCTTGAATAAACCTTCTATAATAACCAGCTAAACCCAAAAATTGGCGTATCTGCGTTGGTGTCTTAGGAGTCTCCCATTTTTCAATGGCCTCAATTTTAGCTGGGTCAACCTGAATTCCTGTGCTACTAACAACATGGCCAAGAAATTGCACTTCTTTCAACCAAAACGCACACTTAGAAAATTTGGCGTATAATTGTTCTTTTCTTAACAATTCTAATACCAATCTTAAATGTTGTTCATGCTCTTGCTCACTCTTGGAATAGATAAGAATATCGTCAATGAAAACGATAACAAACTTATCTAAATACGGACTACAAACTCGATTCATGAGGTCCATGAATACAGCTAGCGCATTCGTTAATCCAAACGGCATGACCAAAAATTCATAATGACCGTAGCGTGTCCGAAAAGCAGTTTTCGAAATATCTTCTTCTTTGACGCGTAGTTGATGATAGCCCGACCTTAGGTCGATTTTCGAGTAAACACATGATCCTTGCAATTGATCAAATAAGTCATCAATTCTCGGTAGTGGATACCGATTCTTGATAGTTAACTTATTTAATTCATGATAATCTATACACATTCGGAAAGATCCATCTTTCTTCTTGACGAATAAAATCGGAGCTCCCCACGGTGAAGTGCTCGGTCGAATGAAACCACGGTCCAGTAATTCTTGTAACTGGCTTTGTAACTCTTTCATCTCAGATGGTGCAAGTCTATATGGAGCACGAGCCACTGGTGCAGCTCCTGGTACTAGATCTATTTGAAATTCTATAGATCTAAATGGAGGTAATCCCGGCAACTCTTCCGGAAATACTTCAGGAAAATCTCTTGCCACAGGCACGTCGTTGATGCTCTTCACTTTTTCCTTCGTTTCGACTTTATTAACATGTGCTAGGATAGCATAGCACCCTTTCTTCAAGCACTTTTGAGCTTTCAAACAACTAATGAGTTTTAGCTTTGAGTTACCCTTCTCTCCATAAATCATTAATGGCGTTCTATCCTTACGAGGAATGCGAATTGCCTTCTTGGCGCACACAACTTCAGCTCCTATTTTGGACATCCAGTCCATGCCGACTATTACATCAAAACTTCTTAATTCTACGGGTATCAAATCAATCTTAAATGTTTCTCCGGCAAAATTTATTTTACAATCACGGCAAATTTTATCGGCTTTAATTAGTTTACCATTAGCTAACTCAATCATGTACTTAGCATCTAGAGGTAATAATGAACAATTCAATTTAGCGTGAAAGTCTCTACACACGTAACTTCTATCGGCACCAGTATCAAATATAATAGATGTGGATAAGTTATTAATGGTAAACGTACCCGTAACAAGCTCCGGGTCTTCATACGCCTCTCTAGCATTAATAACAAATGCTCTTCCACGTGCAGATCCGTTATTCTTCTCTGGATTTGGGCACTGACTCTTATAATGACCCTGTTTCCCACACCCATAACAAGTAACAGTGGCCAAGGCAGTTCTATTTGCATTGGTGGCAGGAGTCTTGGTACCGTTTGTATTTGTAGCGGGAACCCTACAATCTTCAGCAAGATGACCTTTTCGATTACAATTGTTGCACACCACATTACAATAACCAGAGTGATGTTTGTGGCATCTGTTACATAAAGGATTTTGTCCCTTGTAACCTAAGTTCAAACCGCTACCCGCACCTTGCGTGGTTTCTTGTTTCTTGTTGGATTGTTGATGATTACCTTCCCACTTTCTTTTGTTTCCCGATGTCTTGACATCGGTGTTCTTATCCAGAATAATCTGGTCCATCAACTCGTTCGCCATGGTGATAGCTTCATGAATAGTCTTGGGTTTGGATGCTGTAACATTTGCCTTGACCTTTTTAGGCAACCCGTCTTTGTACAGTTCAATCTTCCGTTCTTCGGTTGGTGCCAATTCGGGACATAGCAAAGCTAATTCCATGAATCGCTGATGGTAGTTGGTGAGTTCAGTACCAACAACTTTCAGGCTTCGTAATTCAGCTTCCAACTTCCTAACCTCGTTCCTTGGACAATATTCGTTGATTAGCATTATTTTGAATTCTTCCCAAGGAGTATCATAAGCTACATCTCCTCCTATGGCCTTCACATAGTTTTTCCACCACGTGAGTGCACTATCTTGTAGGGTGCACGATGCATACTTGGTCATGTCCTTCTCAATACAACCACTGATTTTAAACACAGACTCAATCTTTTCGATCCACCGGGTTAAACCAACCGGTCCTTCTGTTCCACTGAATGATGAGGGCTTGCAACCTTGAAAAGTTTTGTAAGTGCACCCTACACGAGGATTTGGGTTAACTGCAGCACCTCTTGCAGCCTCGACCCATAACATTCTGTCGTTCACTCGCTGATTGATGAGTTCCTGGATTTCTTGTTCCGTCATTCGGTTCAATCGCGCCATAATCTTCAACAAGAATGAAAAATAATAATTATTCACATGGAATATTATAGATGTAGTATGTATTTACAGTACATCGTAGCTTATTAATAATATGAACTAGTTATTATTATAAAAGCCTTTTCTTCTTATTAGCGTTTTATAATTATATCTAGGGTAGTACCTACCCGTTAAAGTTCATACTTAATAGCTTAGTACGAAAATCAATTACTACCACCCAAATAATACTTAACCATGGAAAATTATTGCATTTCACACTTCACTATTTTACATATGCTTATCTTACATCAAACATTAAGCAAACCACACTAGTAATATTATACAAAACATTATATGATCCCATGGTTTAAAACAACAGCGCATCATTTAACCCAAAGTGTTTGTGTTCAAAGAAATCGCTTAAAGGTTATCCTGGTTGTCTCCCTGCGTTTTGGTTGAGGAACCGAAGAACTGGATGTTGGGATAGAACTAATAGGAATAGCGGGAATAGGTGTGGAAGTATCTGGTGGAGTTGGTGCGACAACATTCTCTCTAGACTCGGGATTTGGATTTTCCATTTCAGTAGCCTTTCGTTTCTTTCCTCGTTCGAACTTGTCTATCGTAATTTCCTGTATTTCTTCCTCCTCAGGATCACTTTCTGGTTCCTCTTCAATTGATTCATCCGGAACTTGTGAGTCTTCCCCAAAGGTGTCGTTTTCATCATCGGATAGGTTAATGACTGGAACACCATCTGAAGATTCTGGTTCGGAGTCGCTGAATGTGATAATAAGTTCTAAGCCAGACATCTATACATAACAACTAGCACGTTAATACCACATAATATTTACATATTAATTTTTAACCAACAAGGATAAGCAATAGTTTTCGAAATCAAACACGGTCAAAGTCCAGACTCACTAATGCATCCTAACAAACTCGATAAGACACACTAATGCAAATTTTCTGGTTCTCTAAGACCAACGCTCTGATACCACATGTCATAACCCGACCTTAACCATAAGGACGAATACAATAACATATGATTTCATCGCGAGGTATTGACCTCTATATGTGACATTTTTCAAAAACTGCATTCGTTTTTACAATACAAACCATAGCTTTTATTACAAATACAAGGTTTAAACAACTTAATAATGATTATCGTTTAGCGATAATCTTAGACTTACAAACTTTACATGTGATAATAACAATACGACCTCCAACATATTTTACATTACAAATCCTCCGATATGCAGTTTTATTTTTGACACAAATATGCATACTCAAGATCTTGCTTAAATTCAACATGTTGCAGTGGAAGCTTTTAGTTATCACCTGAGAATAAACATGCTTAAAATGTCAAAATAAAGTTGGTGAGAAATAGGTTTAATGCCGGCAGCGTTATAAATATAGACCACAAGATTTCATATATAAACGTTTTAATAAAAATATTCTAAGTTGTTGAGCACTTGATAACCATACTTAACATTTAATCAACGTCGCATATTCCCTTTATTATGAAATCTTACTACACCGTACCAAGTGTAATCACCGAAACGAAGTACTATGCAACCGTTGAATACTGGTCGTCCAGTTCGGTTGGGGTTGTCAGGCCCGATAGATCTATCAACAGGATTCGCGTTTACAATACCTCATGAAAATAATAGTTACCAAGTTACAGGGAAGTATGCCAGTGGTACAACTCAACGTAGAATATATATTTTTAATCACTTGTGTCCATAACGTAAATCATAAAATGCATGTATTCTCATCCCAAAATATTTAGAGTTTAAAAGTGGGACTATATACTCACTTTTGCCTTGAAGGTATTTATAACGACTTGGTCTCCGATTGATATCACCAACCTAACCATATATATATAATATATCAACATATTTTCTTTTCAAGTAATCGTTACATATATATATATATATATATATATATATATATATATATATATATATATATATATATATATATATATATATATATATATATATATATATATATATATATATATATATATATATATATATATATATATATATATATATACTTTTAATATTTTCTTAGTCCGTAGTTAGCAGCCCGATGTTAGTGGTCCATAATTAGTTGCTTAAATAAAATAAATAAAGACCCCATCGTATTCGTATTGATCAGAATTAATCTTGACCCATGGTACCATGTTGTCAAATGACGTGTTCCGTACATAAAGTACCGTGTTGTCAAATGACGTGTTGCGTACAATCATGAGGTCTTATGATTAATCTTCTCGTGTTGTTTACGGGTGGTCCTGAAATATATAAAATCAAATCATAAGTAAATATATATTAAATATTATGTTAATTATCCAAGATATGATTAGTCCGATTTTATCATAATATGATATATTACAGGTCTTGAAGTGTTTTTAAAAAATCAAATTAGAAGGATCTATTTAGTTTGCGAACAAGTTTGAAATCACTCAAACTATGTTCTTGTTGTTAAAATTTTACAACACAAAATAAGATAGCTATATAAATATGAATCGAATAAGGTTATGAATAAGGTTACTACCTCAAGTTACTTGGATAAAGCTACTGGAAAAGGTAACAAAAATCTTGGAATCAAAAGAGTGGTGGAGTGGGATTGAAAGATTGGAAGTAATCTCCTTGAAATCGGATGACTATATTGATACGTTCTTGAGTAGGTAAATGGAGAGAGATTAGGGAGTGAATTAACTTGAAAGAAAATTGGAAATGAAATTGTATGTGTGTATGTGCAAAATAGCATGATTATGGGATGGATATATAGGAGATTTAGTTTGTTTTCTTGCACAAAAGTCACACATGAGGTTAAATGGCTGGTTCCCACATGTAACATCTTGTCTAGTGGCTGATCATTGAAGTTTATTGTTGGTATATACCAATAGTAAATACGTATAGAAGCTGGGTATGATACGGTTACATATACCCTAGATATACTTGTAGAAATTTTGAAGAATCGGAACGAGAATTCAAATACGGACGGGTTTATAACTGTAAAAGAGGCTCAAAACTGGGCTTTTATTTTTGGGTCAAACCGGGCCAAAATAAAATTTTAAGACATTTTTAATAAAGCTCGACCCCAGCCAGGGGCTCTGCCCCTTGGACCCTGCCAGGGGTTGCCACCCCTTGGACCCCGCTTATCGGGGGCGCTGCCCCTGAACCCCCGTCATAATCAAGATAAGTTCAAACAAGTGTGCACTCCACATAATCGTAAGTATATATGTCAAAGAACGTTACATATAGTTATCGTTTTGAAAACTTAAGTTAGTGGTCTCAAAGTATACTTATAATTCATTGTTGTTAGTTCGCAATGAAATATTAAACCATCCTTAAATCATGTTAAATATGTATAGATATGTACATATACATAATCGTATAATTATCGTGTGTTATATAGTTCGTGATATGATCGGTCAAATTGGACGGTCAAACGTTGTGTGAAACTCTTTTCAAAAACATAAGTCTCAACAGTTTGGATTGCTTATCATGTTGGTAAGGTTTATTTTATGTAAATATTAATCTCATAAGTATAAAACGATCGGAAAAATCCGGGTCGTTACACACAACATGTATATACATTCTAATGGATTCGTTAAGTCTTCGTTAGTCGTTACATGTAAGTGTTGTTTTGAAACCTTTAAGTTAATGATCTCAATTAATGTTGTTAACCCAATGTTTATTATATCAAATGAGATGTTAAATTATTATGTTATCATGATATTATGATGTATGAATATCTCTTAATATGATATATACATTAAAATGTCGTTACAACGATAATCGTTACATATAAGTCTCGTTTCGTAATTCTTGAGTTAGTAGTCTTGTTTTTACATATGTAGTTCATTATTAACACACTTAATGATATATTTAAATATCATTTTATCATGTTAGATATAGTGTATCAATATCTTAATATGATACATATGTATTTAGTAGACGTTATCATAACAATAATCGTTATATATATCATTTCGAGTTTCTTAACTTAGTAATCTCATTTCTTATGTATATCACACATTGTTAATATACTTAGTGAGATACTTACTCATCATAATATCATGTCAACCATATATATATGTCTATATATACCACAACATGTAGTTTTTACAAATTTGTAACGTTCGTGAATCGCCGGTCAACTTGGGTGATCAATTGTCTATATGAAACTTATTTCATTTAATCAAGTCTTGACAAGTTTGATTGCTTAACACATTGGAAACATTTAGTCATGTAAATATCAATCTCAATTAATATATATAAACATGGAAAAGTTTGGGTCACTACAGCAACCGCTACTGATGACGTTATTACCGGTATGTTCTTGGTTAATTCCTTGCCAGCTTGTGTGTTGTTTGATTCAGGAGTGAATCGTTCTTTTATGACCTTAGGCTTCTGTGATAAGTTGAAGTTTCCTGTTAGGATGTTAGATGCGCCTTTGGGAATAGAAGTAGCCGATGGTAAAATGGTTCCATGCACATCATCTGTGTCTGGAATTACCATCGAAATCGACGGTCATTCCTTCCCTTTAACCTGTTTGTTGATGCCTATACCTAGCTTTGATGTAGTCATAGACATGAACTGGTTAAGAGCTAATAGGGCTAATATTAAGTGTGATAAGAATATGATTTCTTTCCGTTTGGCCGATGGATCCCGAATAATAGCTAGGGAGAGCGCAGTGGATTTAACTTACCTATGGTTTCCCTAATGAAAGCTCAGAAGGCGATATCGAAAGGGAGTGATTCATTCTTAGCTTATCTCATCGATGTTAAGAGAGAAAAGAAGCAGGTGACCGACATTCCAGTTGTGTCAGAATTTCCAGAAGTGTTTCCAGATGAATTACCAGGGTTACCTCTAGTACGTGAAGTAGAGTATAAAATCAATTTAGTTCCAGGTGCTACGCCAGTTGCAAAAGCTCCTTACAGATTAGCTCTGTCAGAAATCCGAAAAATGATGTCTCAGATTTAGGAACTGTTAGATTAGGGGCTTATTCGACCAAGTTCTTCCCCGTGGGGTGCTCCTGTGTTGTTTGTGAAAAAGAAAGATGGGTCGCTTCGTATGTGTATAGATTATCGTGATTTAAACAAGAGAACAATAAAGAATAAGTATCCGTTACCCAGAATAGATGATTTATTTGATCAGTTATAGGGTGCTTCCTACTTTTCAAAGATTGATTTAAGTTCAGGGTATCATCAGGTACGTGTTGCAGAGAATGATATACCGAAAATAGCGTTTAGAACTAGATATGGTCATTATGAATTTTTTGTTATGCCATTCGGGTTAACAAACGCGCCAGCAGTGTTTATGGATTTAATGAACAGGGTGTGTCATCAGTATCTTGATAAGTTTGTGATTGTCTTCATAGATGATATCTTGATATATTCAAAAACCGAGAAAGATCATGCTACACATCTGAGGTTGGTATTAGAGCTTCTTAAACAAGAACAGTTGTACGCCAAGTTCTCCAAGTGTGAATTTTGATTACGGGAAGTATAGTTTCTGGGTCATGTAATTTGTGAACAGGGTATCAAAGTAGATCAGTCTAAGATAGAAGCTGTAATGAATTGGAACTCGCCGAAAACGCCGATAGAAATTAAGAGTTTTCTGGGTTTAGCAGGTTATTACCGCAGATTTATTAAATACTTTTCTAAAATAGCAGGTCCGTTGAATAAGTTAACCAGAAAAGATGTAGCCTTTCGATGGACGGATGAACAAGAAAAAGCCTTTCAGGCTCTTAAGCAGTTGTTATGTCAAGCGCCGGTTTTAGCTTTACCGGAGGGATCAGAAGATTTTGTGGTTTATTGTGATGCGTCACGCACGGGTCTGGGTTGTGTTTTGATGCAGAGGAATAAAGTCATAGCGTATACTTCATGACAGTTGAAGAATCATGAACGAAATTACCCTACTCATGATTTAGAGTTAACTGCAGTTGTGTTTGCTTTGAAGCTTTGGAGACATTATTTGTATGGTACACATTGTGAAATCTATACAGATCATAAGAGTCTTCAGTACATCTTTTCGCAGAAAGAATTAAATATGCGTCAATGTCGATGTCAAGAGTTGATTAAAGACTATGATTGTGAGATTAAATACCATCTGGGAAAAGCAAATGTGGTCGCAGATGCTCTAAGTCGTAAGAAAACAGTCGAAAATGTCAGATTTATAAGAACTGAGATAGTTTCAGACTTGATCGATCGATTGAAAACCGTTCAGTTAGTAGCATTGAATGATGAAAACCTAAAGACTGAGCAAATGACCAAAAGAAAATTTGACCTATGCACTGATTCTAGAGGATTAAAGACCTATAAAGATCGAATTTGGGTGCCTATGCTTAGAGATTTGAGGGATTTAATCCTTACTGAAGCGCATAAATCGATATTGACAGTGCATCCAGGTAGTACTAAGATGTAAAGATATTTGAAAACGTCGTATTGGTGGCCGAGAATGAAGACAGATGTTGCAGATTTCATCGAAAAATGTCACATTTGTGCGCAAGTTAAAGCAGAACATCAGAAACCGTATGGGTCTCTAAGTCAGTTAGAAATTCCTTAGTGGAAATGGGATCATATAACGATGGATTTTGTAACCAAGTTACCCCGAACCCAGAAGACATGATATGGGTGATAGTGGATCGTTTAACAAAGAGTGCTCACTTCTTAGCTACTCGTGAAACTTCTTCGTTGAGTGATTTAGCTGAATTGTACTTGAAAGAGATCGTTAGTCGACATGGTGTACCGATGTCAATAGTTTCTGACAGAGATACTAGGTTTGTATCAAACTTTTGGAACAGTTTACAATAGAATCTGGGTACGCGTGTGAATCGAAGTATAGCTTATCATCCATAAACAGACAGTCAGAGTGAATGAACGATTCAAACATTAGAAGACATGTTGAGAGTGTGTGTCTTAGAATATGGTAGTTCTTGGGATTCGCATCTTCCATTGATAGAGTTTGCTTACAACAATTCATATCATTCGAGTATCAGAATGCCACCGTATGAAATGTTGTATGATCGCAAGCGCAGAACTCCTACATGTTGGTTAGAAGCAGGTGAAAAACAATCTGCAGGTCCCGAAATTGTTCAGATAATTGCAAAAAAGGTCGAAATTGCACGAGAGAAGTTAAAAGCAGCTACAGACCGACAAAAGATGTATGCTGATCCGCGTAGACGTTCGGTAACATTTAATTTAGGTGATCGTGTTTACTTGAAGGTTTCGCCATGGAAAGGGGTTATCATATTTGGCAAACGTGGTAAGTTGGCACCAAGGTATATTGGACCATTTCCGATCAAAGAAATTTTGAACGATCAGACGGTAGTTTTAGATCTTCCTTCAGAGTTAGCAGGAATTCACAACCCATTCAATGTGTGCTATCTGCGAAAGTGTAAAGTAGATGATGAAAGTCAAATTCTTCCGTTGAAAGATTTGAAAGTTGATTTGACTAAGAAATTAGTAGAAGAGCCAAATCGAATAGTGGACAAGAAGGTCACAAAGCTAAGAAAGAAACAGATTTCAATGGTGTTAGTGGAGTGGCGGTATAGTTTAGGTTCTAACTTAACATGGGATCCAAGGAGTTAATGAGGGCGCGCTATCCCTAGTTGTTTGACCTTGACCAGATTCTGAGGACGGAATCTTCTTAAGGGGGTAGATTTGTAACATCCTCTACAGGGCCTAGATGTAAGATTACTAAATTTCCCTTAAGTTAGTGTTACGTTATTATATGTTTTTATTTTTAATTAATATTTATTATTATTTAATGATGTGGTTAGGACCAGTTTATGACAAGGGTCACATAACAGGTTTGTTTATTTAATTTGGACTTCGTTTGAGTTGCCAAATGATGCACGAAAGATATCAGATAACTGATAAATACCCGTGTGTTGCACGGTGTGGGAATTAAATCCAATTATGCTCACTAGTGCAGCTCATTTCTTGCACTTTCCATATTTTTCCCAACACACACCTCGTTCTTCACTCTCACCAACATGAAAACCCTAATCCATAATTCTTGTTTTAGAGCTCAAATCGTTTGTATCCTTGTGTTCCTTGTGATTTACTGATTCTATCAAGGTAAGAATCAAAACATTTCATGCTTTAATCTTTGAGAAAATTGAGTTTTTTGTGTAAAGTTTTACAAAGTGAGTAATTTGGGTCAAAGTGGTTAAATTTGATGTTGTTTGAGTTCAAATCTTGTGGGTTTATTGATAATGCCAAAAACGAACATATATTTCATAGCATTATTCCTCAAGAAAGACAAGATTTTAGTTGGTATTGTTCGATTTACAAGCGATATTCGTTTAAATTTTTAAAAGAGAAGATAAAAAGCAGATTCGACAAATTGAAGACAAAAAGGTCCAAAGAGCTAAAAAGTACAAGATACAATTAAAAAGGTTCAAAATATTGATGAGGAACGTCTCAAAATGACAAAAGTACAAGTTGCGGAACGCAAAGTACGCGATTTAAAATAATACGCGAGGACGTCCGAAAATCCGGAACCGGGACCTGAGCCAAGAAGAAACGCCCGACGCAACGGACCAAAAATATCTAGTCTACTATGCACAAGAATATAATATAATATATATATAATTATATATAATTATATATTATATATATTATTATTATTATATTACGTCGGCAAGAAGAAAACAAATCCATTTGGCTGGATCCAGGGTGGCCATGCGACTCGCATGGCCAAAGGCACAAATCCATGCGAGTCGCATGGAGTGAGATTGCTGGTCAGGTCCTATATAAAGCCAGTTTTGTGCCGAGTTTTAATCATCTTTTTTCTCTTCCTCTTCATACGTAAATATATTTATATTTATAATTTATATTTTAATTTTAATTATAATTCTAATAATAAGGGTATGTTAGCGAATGTTGTAAGGGTGTAAGTCGAAATTCTGTCCGTGTAACGCTACGCTATTTTTAATCATTGTAAGTTATGTTCAACCTTTTTATATTAATGTCTCGTAGCTAAGTTATTATTATGCTTATTTAAAACGAAGTAATCATGATGTTGGGCTAATTACTAAAATTGGGTAATTGGGCTTTGTACCATAATTGGGGTTTGGACAAAAGAACGACACTTGTGGAAATTAGACTATGGGCTAATAATGGGCTTTATATTTGTTTAACTAAATGAAAGTTTGTTAATGTTAATATAAAGATTTACAATTGGGCGTCCCTATAAATTACCATATACACTCAATCGGACACGATGGGCGGGGTATTTATATGTACGAATAATCGTTCATTTAACCGGACACGGGAATGGATTAATAGCCACTAGAATAATTAAAACAGGGGTGAAATTACATTCAAGGGTAATTGGTGTAATTGTTAACAAAGTAGTAAAACCTTGGTTTACACGCAGTCGATAACCTGGTGTATTCATTAAACAAAGTATTAAAACCTTGTTACAATTCGAATCCCCAATTAGTTGGAATATTTAACTTCGGGTATAATAATAATTTGACAAGGACACTTGCAATTTATATTTATGACTGATGGACTGTTATGGACAAAAACCAGACGGACATATTGAATAATCCAGGACAAAGGACAATTAACCCATGGGCATAAAACTAAAATCAACACGTCAAACATCATGATTACGGAAGTTTAAATAAGCATAATTCTTTTATTTCATATTTAATTTCCTTTATTTTATATTTAATTGCACTTCTAATTATCGCACTTTTATTTATTGTTATTTTATTTAATCGCACTTTTAATTATCGTACTTTTAATTATCGCAATTTAATTTTATCGCATTTTTATTATTCGCAATTTCATTATCGTTATTTACTTTACGCTTTAATTTAAGTCTTGTATTTATTTTATATTTTACATTAGGTTTTAACTGCGACTAAAGTTTTAAAATCGACAAACCGGTCATTAAACGGTAAAAACCCCCTTTATAATAATAATATTACTTATATATATATTTGTATTTTTATAAAAGTAAACTAATATAGCGTTGAGCTTTGTTTAAAGATTTCCCTGTGGAACGAACCGGACTTACTAAAAACTACACTACTGTACGATTAGGTACACTGCCTATAAGTGTTGTAGCAAGGTTTAAGTATATCCATTCTATAAATAAATAAATATCTTGTGTAAAATTGTATCGTATTTAATAGTATTTTCTGCTAAAATTTAATAGTATTTTATACCCCTCTGCTTTGACATCAAGTATTTTTGGCGCCGCTGCCGGGGAACACTCTCAAAAGCCGGAAGCGCAACGCTAATATATAAAAAAAAAAAGATTTTTAGTTACTTTTATTAAAAGTCGTTTTTGTAAAAATACGTTTTAATTATTCAAAAATATAAAAAGAAAAACAAAAATATAAGCATTTTTAAGATTTTGTTAAATATTTAAGTTTTATAAGTTTCTTTATTTCTATTTTAGTTTATAAAAATATAAGTTTTATTTTAAAATCTTTTATTTATTTAAAAAACAGAAAACATAAAAAAAAAATATAAATAATAAGTAATCGGGCCAAGGTACTGTAGCAGCCCAACTTTTGGCCTGGATCCGAACACCATGCGAGTCGCATGATATTTCTACTAAACCCCATGCGAGTCGCATGAGGGGTCTGACAGGGCCACATCCAAACCCTAATTTCGCATTTATTACGGTTAATATATTATTATTATTAATTAAACCCTAAATCTTATTATTATTATTATAATTAAGTTTTTACTTTATTTTATTTATATTACTTTTAAACTAGTTTTATTTATTATAAATTTAATACTTTTATTATATAATATAAAAATAATATTTTTATAAAATATAATATTTTTATAACTTTTTATAATTTTTATATTTTGTCCCTTTTTAATCGTTGTAGCGTAACATTTGTATTTTTAGCTCATATTTAATTTTAAACTTAGTTTTTGCTATAGTTATTTTTACTCCTAGATTTTTAGGCTTTGCCGTAGAATTCCTTAAGTGCTTTTTCTTTAGATTAAGATTTAGGTGCTTTAGAATTTTGCGACGCCTTTTTAAGTTTTAGTTTCTTTTTATTTCCATTTGGGATTTAGTTTTTCCTGTAAGCTTTAATATTTTTAGACACCTTTTACTATGTATCAATTATCATTCCAATTAGTAATTTCAATTTACGATTATAATTTTAAGTTAGTTGTAGTAATAAGGTTAGGTTAGTTAAGTATTTTTAAGTTTTTATAAGTTTCTTTTATTTTTCCGTCACCTTTTATTTTTCAACCATTTTTCTTTTTCGACTTTTTGCGACGAACTCTTTGTCTTTCTTATTTCTCGCCATTCTAGTTTTTAGGACTTAGAATTTTTTTTTTCTACTTCTTATCTAAATTTCTTAAAATTACGAAAATTTATTTTGAGTGGTTAAATTGATAGACATCAAAATTTTCTGGTTCGTAGTAATAGTTGGATTTGTACGTGGACCGGGTTATTGGAGCCAAACAGTCCTCAATTATATTGAGACCAAACGAATCCTGCCCCTCTGCTGCATCTTTTGGCTATTCGAAACGTGGGCAAAATCAGAAAAGTCTATTGATTGGATAACTTATTATAATTTTTCTTTCTTTTTTAAAACTAATAGGATATTCAGTGAATGCACCGAGCAAGACGTTCATCACCTTTTGTACGTTCACCACCTGTAACTCGATCAAGACATCGTTTAACAAATATAACCGCCGTTGATTTTTCTTTAGAATCGTCATCCAGTCGACCAAGTACTTCAGTTCAAATTTCCGATAATCCAGTTTTTGAAACAAACCTCACAATTGAGAATCCAGAAAATATTCAGGAACGGTTCGTAGATCCTGAACCATTAAACTTTCCTCCGGAACCACCAATCATTCAAACAGAGATTGTTGAGGAACGAACTATTAAATCAGAATCATCTAGTGATACCGATTCAACAAATTCAATTATGGAGAACCTGGAACCTTTAAGTATGGAAGACCGAATGAGAGCTAAACGCACTGGCCAAGGTCACGCAATTACTCATCCAGACATTAATGCGCCAGATTATGAAATCAAAGGACAAATTCTACACATGGTGACTAATCAATGCCAATTTAGTGGTGCGCCGAAGGAAGATCCAAATGAACATCTACGTACCTTTAATAGGATCTGCACACTATTTAAAATCCGAGAAGTGGAGGATGAACAAATATATCTCATGTTATTTCCCTGGACTTTAAAGGGAGAAGCCAAAGATTGGTTGGAATCGTTACCTGAAGGGGCGATTGATACATGGGACGTTTTAGTTGACAAATTTCTTAAACAATTTTTTCCTGCATCTAAAGCCGTAAGACTTCAAGCAGAAATTGTTACGTTCACACAGAAGCCAAATGAAACTCTATATGAGGCGTGGACAAGATATGGAAAGTTACTAAGAGGATGTCCGCAATATGGTTTAGACACCTGTCAAATAGTACAAATATTCTACCGAGGATGCGACATCACTACAAGAAAAGACATAGATATAGCAGCTGGTGGTTCTATTATGAAGAAAACCGAAACTGATGCTTACAAAATTATTGATAATACTGCTTCCCACTCACATGAGTGGCACCAAGAAAAAGATATCATTAGATCATCTAAAGCAGCTAGAGCCGATTCTAGCCATGACTTAGATTCCATTTCCGCAAAGATAGATGCTTTCGAGAGACGAATGGAAAAGATGACTAAGGATATTCATGCTATACGAATTAGTTGTGAGCAGTGTGGAGGACCACATTTGACAAAAGATTGTCTCAGTATTGAATTAACAATGGAACAAAGAGAGAATATTTCATACATAAACCAAAGGCCTGGAAATAATTATCAGAATAATTATCAACCGCCAAGACCGATTTACAATCAAAACCAGAATTATAACCGAAATATTCCATACAATAACCAACAAGGTCCTAGCAATCAACAAGTATCCAATAATACTTATAATCAGCAAAGACCGAATTTTCAAAACAAACCACCACAACAAACCGATGATAAAAAGCCGAATTTAGAAGATATGATGACGAAGCTAGTTGAAACTCAAACGCAGTTTTTCACATCTCAAAAACAAACAAATGAACAAAATGCTCAAGCATTTAGAAATCAACAAGCTTCTATTCAAAATCTGGAACAAGAAGTAAGTAACCTAGCAAGGTTAATAGGTGAAAGAAAACCGGGAAGTTTACCTAGTGATACAAATGCTAACCCCCGGAATGAAACAGCTAAAGCTATTACCACAAGAAGTGGTACAACACTTAAACCACCTGAAATACCTGTAACTTCTGATGAAACTATTCCTACTCCACAAGAACCACAACCTGATCAAGATAAGGAAAAAGAACCGGTAGTTGAAAAGGTTAATGAAGATAACACAGTTAAGGATAAACCTTATGTTAAACCATATAAACCACCACTTCCTTACCCGAGTAAAATGAAGAAAGAAAAACTTGAAGCCGAGCAATCCAAATTCTTGGATATGTTTAAACAGATAAATGTAAATCTTCCTTTCATTGATGTGATTTCAGGAATGCCAAGATATGCTAAATTCTTGAAAGATCTAATCACGAATAGAAAGAAAATGGAAGAACTCTCGGCTGTTACTATGAATGCTAATTGTTCAGCAGTGCTGTTGAATAAGATACCAGAAAAACTATCTGATCCAGGAAGCTTCACAATTCCATGTTTTCTGGGTAGCCTTAGTTCAATAGAAGCATTAGCAGATTTAGGTGCTAGTATAAATCTAATGCCGTATTCACTATACGCTAAACTAGACCTCGGAGAATTAAAACCAACCAGAATAAGCATACAACTAGCCGATAGATCAATAAAATATCCTAGAGGGATAATGGAAAACATGCTAGTTAAATTTGGTACTTTAGTATTCCCAGTAGATTTTGTTGTTCTGGACATGGAAGAAGATTCTCAAGTTCCTCTCATATTAGGAAGACCATTCTTAAACACGGCTAAAGCAATGATAGACGTGTTCGGTAAGAAACTGACCCTAAGTATAGAGGATGAGAGTGTTACCTTTTCAGTTGATAGAGCAATGCAACAACCACAATCTGCAGATGATACATGTTATTATATTCAAACTATAGATGCACATGCAGAATTATTAGAAGAATTTCCAGAATTACAAGGAACAGGAGAATGTTCTTTAGGAGAAGGTAATGAACCAATTGATGAAGCTGAAATGTTAGCTACACTTATAGCTAATGGATATGAACCAACAACAGAAGAAATTCAAATGCTAAAAGAAGAAGACAGATATCGATATAAATCATCGATAGAAGAACCTCCGAAATTAGAGTTAAAGCCACTTCCAAACCATTTGGAATACGCTTATTTACATGGTGAATCTGAATTACCTGTAATAATATCGTCTTCTCTTACTGAAAATGAGAAATCACAACTCATTTCTGTGTTGAAAGCTCATAAACCAGCCATTGCATGGAAGATTCATGATATTAAAGGAATAAGTCCTTCGTATTGCACACATAAAATCCTTATGGAAGAAGGTCATAAAACGTATGTGCAACGCCAACGAAGACTAAATCCTAATATGCAAGATGTAGTTAAGAAAGAGATTATTAAACTGCTAGATGCAGGTTTGATATATCCAATTTCTGATAGTCCATGGGTAAGCCCAGTTCAATGCGTGCCTAAAAAGGGTGGCATGACTGTCATTACAAATGAGAAAAATGAGCTTATTCCTACTAGGACTGTAACAGGATGGCGTGTATGTATTGATTATAGAAAATTAAATGACGCCACCAGAAAAGATCACTTTCCCTTACCTTTCATAGATCAAATGTTGGAAAGATTAGCCGGAAATAGTTACTATTGTTTTCTAGATGGATTTTCCGGATATTTTCAAATTCCAATAGCACCCGAAGATCAAGAGAAAACCACATTCACGTGCCCTTATGGTACTTTTGCTTACAAACGCATGCCATTTGGACTTTGCAACGCCCCTGCAACCTTTCAAAGGTGTATGATGGCGATTTTTCACGACATGATAGAAGAATGCATGGAAGTATTCATGGATGACTTTTCAGTCTTCGGTGATACATTTAAATCATGTCTAGTTAATCTGGAACGAATGCTAATTAGATGCGAAAAATCAAATCTAGTACTTAATTGGGAGAAATGCCATTTTATGGTTAAAGAAGGCATCGTTCTTGGACATAAAATTTCAAAAGAAGGAATTGAAGTGGATAGAGCTAAAGTAGATGTAATTGCTAAACTTCCACATCCCACCAATGTTAGAGGAGTTAGGAGTTTTCTAGGGCATGCCGGTTTTTACCGACGTTTCATAAAAGATTTTTCTAAAATTGCCACTCCTATGAATAAACTCCTAGAAAAGGATGCGCCATTCATCTTTTCAGATGAATGTATCAAATCTTTTAATATTCTTAAAGAAAAACTCACTAATGCACCGATCATGATAACACCAAATTGGAATCTACCATTTGAACTAATGTGCGATGCAAGTGATTTTGCAATGGGAGCCGTTTTAGGACAAAGGATTGAAAAACGATTTCAACCTATATATTATGCTAGTAAGACATTACAAGGAGCACAAACGAACTATACAACTACTGAAAAAGAACTCCTTGCTATTGTCTTTGCTTTTGACAAATTTCGATCATATCTCGTTCTAGCAAAAACGGTGGTCTATACCGACCATTCTGCTCTTAGATACCTATTTTCAAAACAAGATGCTAAACCAAGATTAATCCGTTGGATCTTACTCTTACAAGAGTTTGATATTGAAATCCGAGATAAAAAGGGAGTAGAAAATCTCGCCGCTGATCATCTTTCTCGTCTTGAAAATCCCGAATTAGAAGTTCTGAATGAATCGGCCATACAAGACAACTTTCCTGATGAATATCTATTGAAGATAGATTATAAAGAAATCCCATGGTTTGCAGACTATGCAAACTACTTAGTTTGTGGATTCCTTGAAAAAGGATTATCGTACCAAAGACGAAAGAAATTCTTCAGTGATATAAAACACTATTTCTGGGAAGATCCACATCTGTTTAAAAGTTGTCCCGATGGAATAATACGCCGATGTGTATTTGGAGATGAAGCTAGTAAAATTTTAAACCATTGTCACACAGGACCAACAGGAGGGCATTATGGGCCTCAACTAACAGCAAGAAAAGTTTATGAAGCTGGATTCTATTGGCCTACAATTTACAAAGACGCACACCTTCTTTGCAAATCCTGTGATGCATGTCAAAGGGCCGGAAAAATAAGTCAACGTGATGAAATGCCACAAAATGTCATCCAAGTATGTGAAGTATTTGACATTTGGGGTATTGACTTTATGGGTCCATTTCCAAAATCTCATAATAATCTATATATACTCGTAGCCATTGATTATGTATCTAAATGGGCGGAAGCACAAGCTCTCCCAACTAACGATGCACGAGTTGTAGTCAACTTTTTAAAACATCTTTTTGCAAGGTTTGGAACACCGAAAGCTTTAATAAGTGATCGGGGTACTCATTTCTGTAATAATCAACTTGAGAAAGTTCTTAAAAGATATGGAGTAACTCATAAAATCTCCACCGCATATCATCCACAAACAAGTGGACAAGTTGAAAATACAAACCGAGCTTTAAAACGTATTCTAGAGAAAACCGTAGGATCAAATCCAAAGGAATGGTCCATTAAATTGGAGGATGCACTCTGGGCTTTTAGAACAGCCTACAAAACTCCAATTGGAACCACACCTTTTAGACTTGTTTATGGAAAAGCATGTCATCTTCCAGTAGAAATTGAACACAAAGCATTTTGGGCTTTGAAAACATGTAATCTTGATTTACATGAAGCCGGACGTCTACGATTAAGTCAACTAAACGAATTAGAAGAATTAAGACATGAAGCATACGAAAATTCGTTAATCTATAAAGAAAGAACGAAGAAATGGCATGATAAAAGAATCAGAAGTTCAAAAGAATTCAAAGAAGGAGACAGAGTTCTTCTTTTCAATTCACGATTCAAGCTATTTCCTGGAAAATTGAAATCAAGATGGTCTGGACCATTCATAGTCAAAAGAGTTTTCCCATACGGAACGATAGAATTAATAAATTCAAATGGGATTGAATTTAAAGTTAATGGTCACAGAGTTAAACATTACATACATGGTCCGATGGAAGTCGACAACGAAGTTAATCACAATTTCGACACCACAGCTAACTAAGTGTGGGGAGAATCAAGTCTTTAAAGGATAATATGTATTTCTGTTAGAGTTAGATTGTCTGTTTTCGTGTAGTTCTCGAAAATGGAACCCGAATGGTCTTTCCCTAGCAGACCCTAAAGAACTAGTCTTCTCCCCCCATTCTGAATTTTTATTTTTTTAGGTTTTTACAAAATGAAGACTGCCTGTGAACTAAACCATGGTCTAATGCTACACGCTTTGATCACTAAAAGAAATAATGACATACTACCGAGTGAAATAGTATCAGTAATCAGAGAAAGAATGGACGGAGTTAGAAAAGGATCCAGATGCGAAGATAATAAGTTACAATTTGGTAAAGGAAAATCAAAATCCGCAGCGAAAAGAAGAGCACGACACCTAGAACGATGTCACAAATGCGGAAAATGGTCACATGGAGGTAAATGTTCAAATAATCAAACCTATTCAAATACCGAATTTGTTACTTTATGCAGAGACGGACCGTTCATATGTTTAGAAGAAAAGACAATGAATGCTCGAGGTTACGCCTATGCAGCCATGGAAAACCAATTAAACCGACTATCTTATGAATATAATAGATCATATAACTAAGAAATCTATTTCACAGGTATGTCTGTACAGTTTTTATTTTTATTTTTATTTTTAACCTTCTGATAATAAACGCTAATTTGTTCGCTAAAAAGTATTAAATTGGTATTAAATAAAATTAGGTTTGGCGACCGAAATTATTGATATCCTTTAAAAATTTATTACATCACTGCGAAATTTAACGTTTATTCTTAAGGTATAAATATCTTTAATCAATCAACCCAAAATATTTCAAAAAATTCGTCATGAGTTAAATTAGGTCTTGGAACCGAAATTACTTTACCGAAAAGAGGGGCGCATATTTTTGATAATATTTGATTGATTAAAGTGGGATAAAAAGACAAAAAGATTTTTAATTTTATTTTTACCATATTTTTAAAATTAATATTTAAATCTTAAATTAATATTGTAAATTTTGTAAAAATAATATATTTAAAATTGTAAATATTTGAAAAATTAATATAAGTTTGGTATAAATTTATAATATGAATTTTTAAATTAAGTTTGGTGTGAATTTTTAATTTTTAAAATATGAAATTTTAATTTTATGCATTTCAAATTTTTAAGTTTGGTGTGATTTTTTTTTAGTATTAATTTTGAATTGTGTGAATTTAAAAACAAAAATTTACTTTATCTCATTAAGTTAAAAATATGATTTTTAAAATTCGTCGTAAGTTGAAGACTAGGTCTTTGAACCGAAATTGCTTTACCCGAGGGAGGGACGAGAACTTTTATTATCATTATTTTTAATCTTATTGATTTAAAGTATGCCAAAAACATTAAAAAACCCAAAAATCTTATCTTTTAAAACAATCGCTACAAAAAGACAAATTTTAAAATTTTGTCGAGGGACGGACTAGGGCATCGTCCCGAAACGACCTCGTCTTAAAAAGAAACAAAATTTTTAAAATTTTATTAATTCTATGTTTTAAAAGTATAAGGTTTTATAAAAAAAAAAAAAAAAAAAAAAAAAAATAATTAAATCCTGGATTTTCACCCCATGCGACTCGCATGGGGGTATGCACAAATCCATGCGAGTCGCATGGCCATAAAAAACTGGACAGGATCAAAATTTCCAGCCGAGCTGCTCTTTTTCACAAACACACACACATATACACGAAAACTCTCCCAAATCCTCTCAAAAATCCGCCATTTTTCACCAAATTTCTTGCAAAACTTCACAACAATTATGCCTAGATTCAGTAGTCTCAACCCCTTCAGGAGAAAGGTAAAGATTTCACCCCTAATCTCTTTAAATTCGAATTTTTGTGTTCTTGAGCTAGAAAATTTATATTTTGATTTTGTTAAATTTAGGTGTAATTAGAGCTAAATTGATGTTATATTATGCATGTATATCCTAGATAGAAGCTATTTAGCATGAATTGAAGCTAAAAACTTCAAATTTTTAAGAATCTAGGGTTTGTGTTCTTGAGCAATTTGGGGCTTTTTGATATAAACAGGTTATGGCCGATTTTTGTCATGAATTGTTGCTAAATTAAGTAGTGTAACATGTTTAGGTAGTTAATTGATCCAAACTTTGAGCCTAAACATGTTTTTGAGAATTAAAGTAGACTTTTTAAGTCTAAAAATTCATGAACTTGGATAATTTGATATAAAGGCCATTTGAAACTTGTTTCATTGCTAGTAGTGATTATTTTGGCATGTTATTTAAGATAAATGCTTATGAACTTGATGTACATTTTTCGTATATGCTTATTTGACAAAGTGTAGACTTGACAAAAATATGAAAATGAGCACTAGTTTGATTTGAATGCCATGTAACAAGTGTTTAATTGCTATAATGATTATTGTTGACATGTTTAAGAGTTTAAATGTGATAAAACATTGTATACATTTTCGTATGTAAAAATGTAGAATTGTTATTGTTAAGAAAATGTGTATAAAATGTGTTATGAATTGAACATGTCATCATAATTGTTTCAAGTTATTATTTTGCTAACACTAATGCATATTTGGATGCACAATTTTTGTGTTTAATGTGTTTTACAGAAAGCCGATACTGGAGGTTCAGGTGCATCATCGTCCAGGCAACCAGAGCCCGAACCGGAAATGTTTCATGAACAAGAACAACATATGCAACAAGAAGAAGAAGAACAGGAGGAGCAACATATTCCATATCACGATCAAGATCAATTATTCATGAATCGGTTTCGTCAATTCGCTCCACATCAAAGGATTCTGAGCTTAGACATTAATGAAGATCAGTTACACCCAAATCTGAGATTTGATCGATGTTGGATAGAGTATCCAGATTATCAAAAGAACATGCACATTCTCTACTTTAAGGTTGTTGAAATGCCAAGGGCAATTGACTGGGTACCTTTGGAAACAGTTAACCTTGCCGAACCGATTCGGGAATTATTGGTGCAAAGGTATGGTAATTCTCAGTTTAACGATTGGATGCGCCTATTTTCCATTCGTAGAACAATATATAGGGAATGGTGTATAGAATTACTTAGTACTATTAAGTTAAACAGTGATGTTAGGAGGATAGATGATAGAAGCTTTATTAGATTTCTGTTAGGTGGACGCATGTACAGAATGTCCATGATAGATTTAGCCAGGGCCTTACAGATTTACACCCCTGCTGAACTTTTGAGCCCCGACTGTAATAGCCTGATTGCCCAAGGAGAAAGGGTAGATAGGGAATTTGATATTAACGCCATCTGGAGGCGTATGTCCCACTTTAATGAATTTCACGCCAGTGGAAATCATACATACTTAGATATAGACAGAGCTGAACTCCGGGTGATTCATAGATTCTTAGCAAACACAATTACACAAAGGGGTAGGAATAAGGAGAAATTGACCGTAAACGATTTGTTCTACCTCAAGTGTATTAGAGACCCGAGGAGTTTCGTTAACATTCCCTATTGTGTTGGTTATTATCTCGCTAATGTAGTTTCGGGGATGAAATCGGGGAGTATTATAGGTGGTGGTATTTTCATTACTCTCATTGGAGAGTATTTAGGTGTAGATAAGCACTAAGGGGGTCCAATGAACGAAATAGAGGACGGAGGTGAAACTATAAGTTCAAACCTTTATCACGGTGCAAGGGTATTATTGATGAGACGTGGTCGGGTATATCGATATGAGGGACCTCAGCGACAGGTAGAAAGAGGTGCGGATGACGAGATGGAGGAGGCGAACAACATTATAGGAGTTGTTCGGGAGACTGCTCTTGATTTAGGCGTTCGTATGGAGGATGAATACATGACGAACTATGATAGGCATATGCAGTACGAGGCATGGCAACGTCGGAATGACTACGAGCATTCCCGGCAACGAGAGCATGGCCGATGGGATTATCATCAGCACCAAATTATAAGCCAGTTGCAGCCTGGCGAGATGTATTATCCGACCCGACCCGCATACTATCCCGCACATCAGCCAGAAATGAGACCACCCTATGATTCATATGATTATGACGCGGCATACCAGTTCACCTATAATCAGCCATGGAACCCGGACGCGAACATGAATTGGGATCCATATCCTAATTATCCTCCTAACCCACCTCCTGATCAGTAGAGATAAGTTGGTAATTTTTATTTTTATTTTAAACACTTAACATTTTATTACGTTTATGTAATGTTTGATATTTTATTATTATTGTGTACTAATATTTTTCTTATAGTTTGAAAGTGGGATGCCAAAGTTCCATTTCAAATTGCATGTATGATTATATTTGTATTGTATGTATTCTCTTTTATGTACACAACAGGGTAAAACAACGCGTTTTTAAAGACTGGCATTAAGTTCAGCAAAAGCAAGTAATTTTGACGACAAGATGCAAAATATATGTGAAATAACAACAAGACGGAATGAACAAATGATGTGCACCATTTATCATTCAGCAAACAAACGCCAATATATTTGGAAACTTTGGTAAAAATTTAATCATTTTCACACAAATCACCCTCAATAATTTAAATTGTTACTGATTTCTTGCAAATGAGGGCATTGCAAGATCTTAAGTGTGGGAAGGGGTTAAATTCTTTCGGATTTTAAAATTTTTACTTTATACACTTGGTTACCATTAAAAATACTAGTAAAGCAGTAGTTGTATTAGAATCTAGTGCTCTCTGATAAAAAAGAACAGCCCTAGTCTTATATACTGACTACCCAATTCTAGTAAAATTTTTCAAAATTTTTAATTAAATGAATTCAAATCATGTTTATACATATTTATGAACGATAAAACTAGGTTTTAACACCGAAATTATTGTTACCTCAGAAAGGACATAAATTGAGAAACAAACGAAAATGTTAAAATTCATTTAAAATGGAATAGAGGACGATAAAAAGGAAAATAAAAGCCAAGTGTGGGAAAATTTACCAAGTTATTTTAAAAATATGTCACATATATCTGTAACAAATAACTAAAAATACTTTTGCTTTGGACTAAACTAAACTGTTTTACCCGATGAAAGAAAAGAAGAGATGGATCTACACGATGAATCAATTCCATCATTAAAAGGAAGTATGGTCTTCCGAAAAAGACACGCGCTTCTTGATTTAGGTCATGAAGTTGTCGTTCAGACCAGCTGTAGGTTGACGAAAAATCTAGAAAAGTCATCACTAAAATCAGCAGGAAATCCACGGACCTCAGCATTAAACAGGGTCGCCAAGTGGTCAGATTTATCCTAACCATGAGAAGGATTTATCTCGTACAATGGGGGGGCACCATGCAAATTAGCTTGATAAGACTAATGAATCAGATCCCCAGAAAGGATAATCTCCTTAAAGATTAAAAATCAGCTTTTAAGACTGATATTACTCAATCCTAGAGATTGACCTTAAAGATTGAGAATTACAAACTCATGGAATTCGATGATATCTAAACTCGAGCTTGAACGAGAAAATATTTTGATCAAAAATTATAAACCGATTTGTTTTCTGAAAACCCTATATTTCAATGCGTTCATTACCATTGAACGTAAAATCCTAGGAATTCACCTGGAATTCATTAGGTCACCTGAACTAAATCGGGTGTCAACCGTAAGAACGGTGGTTGCATAGTGGTCAAAGACATGACCTTGTGCCAGACCGAAAAAAATTATAAGGGTGAGCTTTACTATTGCTCCTACCAAGGATAGTAATTGCGTCCGACACGTTATAGACCATAATCAAAAGCATGTCACGGGACATTGCCTTAACAGTTGCTTGTTCAACGCTTTCCTTTACAACCGGACGGTAGTTTGCCGAAAGGTAATATACGGAACAAGTAAACTAGACGTGTTGCTTTCCAAATACAAGGTTAGCAAGTGGGTGACACAAAACCGCAAGTTTTGAGCTAAAATTTTCAAATCTGAAACCCACCAAACCCACAAAAATATTTTGCAAACACCGGTAAAGGGTTATTCCGGAAAACTTATCTAGGGTAAAAACTAGATTTCGAAAGATCAAATGTTTTCATAAAGATCCAATTTCCTTAATGGATCTAAATTTTTATAGTCATGTGGGACTGTAAACCATATCGTTACTACCATTGTTTATACCGCCGTATAGAAATCACTGATGTACAAAGTGTGAAGAATAAAGAAGTGATTCTAGTATTTCAAGACAATATTGCTTGAGGACAAGCAACGCTCAAGTGTGGGAATATTTGATAATGCCAAAAACGAACATATATTTCATAGCATTATTCCTCAAGAAAGACAAGATTTTAGTTGGTATTGTTCGATTTACAAGCGATATTCGTTTAAATTTTTAAAAGAGAAGATAAAAAGCAGATTCGACAAATTGAAGACAAAAAGGTCCAAAGAGCTAAAAAGTACAAGATACAATTAAAAAGGTTCAAAATATTGATGAGGAACGTCTCAAAATGACAAAAGTACAAGTTGCGGAACGCAAAGTACGCGATTTAAAATAATACGCGAGGACGTCCGAAAATCCGGAACCGGGACCTGAGCCAAGAAGAAACGCCCGACGCAACGGACCAAAAATATCTAGTCTACTATGCACAAGAATATAATATAATATATATATAATTATATATAATTATATATTATATATATTATTATTATTATATTACGTCGGCAAGAAGAAAACAAATCCATTTGGCTGGATCCAGGGTGGCCATGCGACTCGCATGGCCAAAGGCACAAATCCATGCGAGTCGCATGGAGTGAGATTGCTGGTCAGGTCCTATATAAAGCCAGTTTTGTGCCGAGTTTTAATCATCTTTTTTCTCTTCCTCTTCATACGTAAATATATTTATATTTATAATTTATATTTTAATTTTAATTATAATTCTAATAATAAGGGTATGTTAGCGAATGTTGTAAGGGTGTAAGTCGAAATTCTGTCCGTGTAACGCTACGCTATTTTTAATCATTGTAAGTTATGTTCAACCTTTTTATATTAATGTCTCGTAGCTAAGTTATTATTATGCTTATTTAAAACGAAGTAATCATGATGTTGGGCTAATTACTAAAATTGGGTAATTGGGCTTTGTACCATAATTGGGGTTTGGACAAAAGAACGACACTTGTGGAAATTAGACTATGGGCTAATAATGGGCTTTATATTTGTTTAACTAAATGAAAGTTTGTTAATGTTAATATAAAGATTTACAATTGGGCGTCCCTATAAATTACCATATACACTCAATCGGACACGATGGGCGGGGTATTTATATGTACGAATAATCGTTCATTTAACCGGACACGGGAATGGATTAATAGCCACTAGAATAATTAAAACAGTGGTGAAATTACATTCAAGGGTAATTGGTGTAATTGTTAACAAAGTAGTAAAACCTTGGTTTACACGCAGTCGATAACCTGGTGTATTCATTAAACAAAGTATTAAAACCTTGTTACAATTCGAATCCCCAATTAGTTGGAATATTTAACTTCGGGTATAATAATAATTTGACAAGGACACTTGCAATTTATATTTATGACTGATGGACTGTTATGGACAAAAACCAGACGGACATATTGAATAATCCAGGACAAAGGACAATTAACCCATGGGCATAAAACTAAAATCAACACGTCAAACATCATGATTACGGAAGTTTAAATAAGCATAATTCTTTTATTTCATATTTAATTTCCTTTATTTTATATTTAATTGCACTTCTAATTATCGCACTTTTATTTATTGTTATTTTATTTAATCGCACTTTTAATTATCGTACTTTTAATTATCGCAATTTAATTTTATCGCATTTTTATTATTCGCAATTTCATTATCGTTATTTACTTTACGCTTTAATTTAAGTCTTGTATTTATTTTATATTTTACATTAGGTTTTAACTGCGACTAAAGTTTTAAAATCGACAAACCGGTCATTAAACGGTAAAAACCCCCTTTATAATAATAATATTACTTATATATATATTTGTATTTTTATAAAAGTAAACTAATATAGCGTTGAGCTTTGTTTAAAGATTTCCCTGTGGAACGAACCGGACTTACTAAAAACTACACTACTGTACGATTAGGTACACTGCCTATAAGTGTTGTAGCAAGGTTTAAGTATATCCATTCTATAAATAAATAAATATCTTGTGTAAAATTGTATCGTATTTAATAGTATTTTCTGCTAAAATTTAATAGTATTTTATACCCCTCTGCTTTGACATCATTTATGTTTCTACATGTTTAGTGTCTTTGATTTGGTCAGTTTTGAGGTCATAATCGAGCTCTAGAGCAAGAATTGGTCGATTTTGGGTGAAACCCGTCACTTTGTTCTTCAGCTTCTGCAGATAAACATAGTCGGCCGAGTGTCTCTTGACACTTGATCGACCGACTCGACCATCAACCAAGTGTGTATGACCCGCAGCCGAGTGTGTCTGTGATAGACCATCGACCGAGTGACTAGACACTCGGCCGAGTGAGTGTAGACAGTCAGCCGACTGTCAATGACAGTCGACCGAGTGTCTTTGGCAGTGAAATATTTTACTAAGTGTCGATTTTTAGCCGTTATGCTGCCCGTTTGTATTTTGATGATCAGAATTTTGAAAGTGCATAAGTGTTAAGCAAAAAAAATTAGCGGACGCTTTTTGATACAAAAAATTTACGTACTGTGTTATTTGGTGCTAACAGACAGTAACTAACTTGATTTGCCATATGTTCAGGTGATAAAGATAAGGAAGCCGCTCAGTAGTAGATTATCTGAGCTGGTTGCTGGTATTTGGTGAGTGGGACTAACTTGAGAATATAGTATAGAGTAGCATGTTATATTATGATTGCCATGCTTGTTAGATATACTTACTGTTGTGTTAGTTAGTATGTTGTGATGACTGCATGTTAGTTGATGCTTGTCTGCTGAGCCCAGTGCGTCCCTATTGTGTGGTAGCCTCGGTAGGAGATATCAACCTGCGGGTTGGGTTCCTCATGTGGTAGCCTAGACAATCGAAGTGTATATATATGTGAATGATGCGTCCGTCATGTGTGGATTATATATATACACACGGTGGTAGAGGAACTTCTGATAAGTCCCAGTCCGATCAGCTGGTGGTTAATGGTTTGGCCGAGCCGCTAGAGTCTCTGTAGACGGCACTTGGGTGATGTTTGTGTGTTAGCCTTTGTGACATGATTAGTATGACGGTTCCTGTATACTATTGCCTGTAGTTAGTTTTACTCACTTAGCTTCGTGCTAATTCCCCTCCATCTCCTCCCTGCAGGTTGTTTGTTTTTGTAAGTGATGCTTTTTTGGGGAGAAGACGGGCATGGTGATGTTATGTTTGACAGGAGTCAACTCTGATGTTGTTTTGCTTTGTTTAAACAGTGATATTTTGTAAACATATTGTAAATACGTCTTCTCTGTATAAACATGTATTTCGTTGAAATGACACGTGACACTGGTTGTACTGTATTAACAATAGTTATTGTTTATTTCGTAATTAATAAATAAATGCTTCCGCCACGTATAAAAAAAATAGTGGTGTCACACCTTCCGTTTAAACTTTGTACCTCTTTCTTTGTTTTTGGGGAAGTCATATCCTCAATTGCTTGAATATTCTTTGGATTTGCCTTTATTCATCTTTCTGTAACATTCTTCTTTGGATCTGCCTATTTGTTCTCTAAATGCCATATCAATGACAAGTTGATAAGTTGCCCCAACATTCTTTAATCCAAAAGGCATTTTCACATAACAGAAAATTCCATCCGTTGTGTGAAAAACTGTTTTATCTTCATCTCGTGCTGCCATGGGTATTTAATGATATCCTTTATAAGCGTCTAAAAAACACTTAAAACGATATCCAGCTAAAGATTCCACCTTCCAATCTATTTTTGGAAAAGGATAATAATCCTTTGGGCAAAATTTCTTTATATCTGTAAAATCAACACACATCCTCCATGTGTTATCTGGTTTCCTCACCATTACTGGGTTTGCCACCCAGGTATGATACTTACTCCCTTAGAATTTTAGCGTCCACCAAGTTTCGAACTTCTTCTTTAAGAAATTTGTTCTGTTCTGGAGCCATACCTCTTTTCTTTTGACAAGCTGGTGGAATATTTGAGTTCATATTAACTACTATATTTATATAAAAAAAATTACCAGTTACTTATTATCTATACAACAATATTATACTTATCATCAAACCAATTTATTAATAAATACTCATATAAATTTATTTTAAATATAAAATTGTTTTATATTTTATATGTAAAGAATTACATAAAGTATAAAATGTCCAATATACACAATTATATAAAACTTCCATCGCATATAAAAAGACTAAAAGTTACTATATGCATGTAACAATTAATAAAACATATTTATGTGTATATATATAATATATTTCATTTACAGTAACATAAACATTAAATTACTGTAACAAAAAAAATAAAATTATGCATATAAACAATTACAATAACAGAAAACATAAAACTATCACTCGATGATTATAATAAAGTAACAAAACATGTGAAAACAAATATAAACACAAACAACACGCATACACAATTATATATACATATATATATAGAATACGCATATTGTACTACGAGTAAATAACTTGCATCATATTGGTGAGGATCTTTGTGACCAATATCAACCGCTGTTATCATATGCTTCCAGCTTCCGATGGTACCCAAACCCGGTCTATCCGGAGCTTTATGCAACTTAGAAGATGACGGTACCAGTGGTACGGATACCGGATTTGGACACCGGAGCCAGTTCGGACTGAACCGGCCGTCCAAGAGGAAGCTGACTTAGCTCAGTCGACGTTGGTGGTGCGTTAGAAGATGACGAGCCAGAGTGAGACTGAAGTGATAATGGTGGAGCAGTAACGGCCGAACGACCGGAGCAGACGACTTGGACTGAATTGGCCGTCCAAAAGTAAACTGACTGAGCTCAGTCGACGATAGCGGTGCGTTTGAAGACGACGCACCAGAGTGAGATTGAATTGAAAACGGTGCTCCGGCATGTAGCTGTCCCCAGCCAACAGCGCCGACCGGCATCTGTTGAACCGGAGCAATCCGAGCTGGTCGGAATGGCTGGTTGTTTCCTCTACCGGACATTTTCTCCGGTACGATACTGAAGGAATGTGTGTTTAATTTTGTGTGTGTTTTTTATGGTGAAAATGTGAATGTGCAAGTGTGGAGACCAAGGTGATACTTATATATAGTGTAAAAATGGTAGGGGTATAATAGGAAATACATGAAAAATCGTCAAGCATGGCATGACCAAAATATTCTAACAAAATCTTGTTACGGAAATTACGAGGAAAAAGAATATTGTAACCCTGATGATATGATATTATGATTATATAATTATTAAATATTGATTTTATGTTTATAAAATTAAAGATTTATATATAAGGGGAAAGAGAAAACTCTATCGTTATAAAGAGTATATCTAGGAAAGTTTTAATTTTAATGACTAACAAATTGTAATACTATAATTTTAATTGTTTTGTAAATAAACAAATATAATTTCAATTATTTTGCACCATTTTATATCATTAAACAATAATTTTGAATCTTTCGATTTTGCACCATCTTATAACACACAGACGGAACCAAACATCATATTTATATGTCAATCAAGTGAAGTAAAACGAAAATAATAAAATACCCAAATTGTGTTCTAAAATTAAGTGTAACTACCACCATTTTAATGAAAACGAGCCAGTAAAAATACATGAAATTACATAAAATATAAATATACTTAACAAACCAAACACATATTAAACGTATATAAATTCAAAAAAGCATAATCACATCATGTTACAAGCGAATGCAGATGGAGGATTACATATTCAATTACTACCCAAATATTTAAAACTAAAACAGAGAATTAGGTGGGGGTCGTGAGAAAAAAAGACATTATTTGGGTGTTCAATTTACGTTGGTTATCTGCCACCATTGTTAGCCACCACGGTTTGTAGCTGCTCCTCCACAGCTGTTGATGCCTCGGTAACCATAAACATTCCGATTTCCGCCAATATCACCGCCTCGATTGTAACCCTGTCATAACCCGTCCTTAACCATAAGAACGTGTTAGATAACGTATGATTTCATTGCGAGGTATTGACCTCTATATGCGACATTTTTAAAAGAGAAACTGCATATATTATACATTACAAACCATAACCATTATTTTTGTTACAAACTTTAGACAATAAAAAGATGATTATCGTTTAGCGATAATCTTCGACTTACAAACTTTACATATAATGATAACAACACGATTTCAAGCATATTTTACAACACAAATCCTTGGGTATGCAGTTTTATTTTTGACACAAATATGCGTACGCAAGATCCTGCTCAAATTCAACATAATGCAGCGGAAGCTTTAGTAATCACCTGAGAATAGACATGTTTTAAAAGGTCAACATAAAGTTGGTGAGATATAGGTTTAATGCCGGCAGCAATATATATATATAGACCACAAGATTTCGTATATAAACAGTTTAATAAAAATATTCTAAGTGGTTGAGCACTTGGTAACCATACTTAACATTTAATCACGTCGCATATTCCCTTTATTATGAAATCTTACTACACCGTACCAAGTGTAGTCACGAAATGAAGTACTGTGCAACCGTTGAATACTGGTCGTCCAGTCCGGTTGGGGTTGTCAGGCCCGATAGATCTATCAACAGGATTCGCGTTTACAATACCGCTGTAAATAACAGTTACCAAGCTACAGGGAAGTATGCCAGTGGTACAACTCAACGTAGAATATATTTTTCAGTTACTTGTGTCCATAACGTAAAACATAAAATACATGTATTCTCATCCCGAAATATTTAGAGTTTAAAAGTGGGACTATATACTCACTTTCGTCTTGAAGATATATATATAATTTGACTTGGTCTCCGGTTGATATCACGAACCTATCCATATATAATATATCAATACCTTTTCTTTTTAAACAAACGTCACATATATATACTTGTTATACTTTTAATACTTTGAATAATTCCTTAGTCCGTAGTTAGCAGTTCGTTGTTAGTAATTCAATTTTAATGGTTCATTTTTAGATGTTTAATATACCCGCAATGAAATAAATAAAACCCCCAATGAAATAAATAAAACCCCATCGTATATGTATTGGTCGAGATTAATCTTGACCCATGGTACCGGTGTTGTCAAATGACGTGTTGCGTACATAAAGTACCGGTGTTGTCAAATGACGTGTTGCGTACAATCATGGGATCTTATGATTAATCTTCTCGTGTTGTTTACGGGTGATCCTGAACCATATAAAATTGAATTATAAGTACATATATATAAAATATCATGTTAACTTAAAAAGATGTGATTTATTTAATTTTTTCCCAATTATTTTCGTGGCTAAACTAGTCTTGGATATCCGATTTTGTTTCGGTCATAGTTTCTTCGTTACAACTCCGTTTTCGTTGATTCAACTTGCCATCTCCTTGGATCGAGTCCCTCTTTAAGACTATGAACTGTAAATACCTTAGTTTGTATTCAAAATCACACGGCATAGGTCAAACTTTAGTGAAACTTATGAAGTTAATCATTTTCCATCATGTAAACAACCTCAAATGATTATTTTTCTAAAAATACTTATACTTTGAGTTAAATCATGAAATTTTTATGTGTTATCATATTCATAGTAAAAATCATTTTTCCAGAAAATAAACCTCCAATTCAAAGTTTAAGATGGTTTTTAATTATCCAACCCAAAACAGCCCCCGGTTGCACTCCGACGTCGTAAATTCAGTTTTTAAGGTGTTCTTTGAAAAACCAAGTTATACCTTGTTAAGTTAGCATATAATTAAGATATGTTACAGGTCTTGAAGTATTTTAAAAGTTAAGTTAGAAGGATCTATTTAGTTTGCGAACAAGTTTGAAATCATTCAAACTATGTTCTAGTTTATAAACTCTTATATATATAGCTTTAAATATATGAATTGAAAAAGAGTTGAAGTAGAGTTTTTACCTCAAGTTTAAAATGTAAAGTTGCTGGAAAGAAGTAGTAAAATAAAAGTTGAGAGAGTTCTTGCAAGTGTGTGTGAAAATTGGAAGTAAAATTTGGAAAATGAATGTGTAAAAATGAGTTAGAAATGGTGCTTATTTATAGGCTTGAAAATTTGGTTTTTAGTGAAAATATCTAAGATAAGTTAAAATTTATTATGTCATGAATGACATATTATTCCAATAATTGAAGATTTCTATTGGTATATACCAATAGTAAATACTTCTAGAAGCTGTGTATAGTACCCTAGATATACGTATAGGATTATTGAGGAAACGGAACGAGAATTCAAATATAACTATCTTTTGTAAATATACTTATATTGTTTTATGTATAAAAGCCCTTTAAAAATGATTAAATACATTACTTATACGATATATGTATAAACATTATAAATCATCAGTATTTATGTCAAATAACGTTACGTAGGTTATTGTTTTTGAAAACTTAAGTTAGTAGTTTCAAAATATACTTATGACTTTTTGTTATTAATACAAAATGAGATATTAAAACATCCTTAGATCATGTTAAATATGTATGTATAATTATCATATATTGTATAGTTCGTGATATCATCGGTCAAACTAGACGGTCAAACGTTGTGTAAAACTCTTTTCAAAAACATAAGTCTCAACAATTTGGATTGCTTATCATGTTGGTAAGGTTTAATTTATGTAAATATTAATCTCATAAGTATAGAACGATCGGAAAAGTGCGGGTCGTTACAGTACCTACCCGTTAAATAAATTTCGTCCTGAAATTTTAAAATTGTACCTATTTTGCGTCATCGAGAAACAAGTGTGGATACTTTTGTTTCATCTGATCCTCTCGTTCCCAAGTAAACTCAGGACCTCTTCGAGCATTCCAACGAACCTTAACGATTGGTATGTTGCTCTGCTTGAGCTGTTTAACTTCACGATCCATGATTTCGATTGGTTCTTCGATGAATTGTAGTTTCTCATCGACATGGATTTCTTCAAGAGGAATGGTGAGGTCTTCCTTTGCAAGACACTTCTTAAGGTTTGAGACGTGAAAGGTATTGTGTACTCCGGCGAGTTGTTGCGGTAACTCGAGTCGATAAGCTACCGGTCCAATGCGTTCGATGATCTTGAACGGGCCTACATATCTTGGGTTCAGTTTACCTCTTTTACCGAAACGTATTACACCTTTCCAAGGTGACACCTTTAGCATAACCATGTCCCCAATCTGAAACTCTAATGGTTTCCTTCGGACATCGGCGTAGCTCTTTTGGCGACTTCGGGCTGTTTTCAATCTCTCCTTGATTTGTACTATCTTCTCAGTCGTTTCGTGTATGATCTCGGGACCAGTTAATTGTCGATCTCCTACTTCATTCCAACAGATAGGAGATCTACACTTCCTTCCATACAATGCTTCGAATGGTGCAGCTTTAATGCTTGCATGATAACTATTATTATACGAAAATTCTGCTAACGGTAGATACTTATCCCATCCGTTTCCAAAATCGATCACACATGCCCTGAGCATGTCTTCAAGAGTCTGAATCGTTCTTTCACTCTGCCCGTCGGTTTGCGGATGATATGCGGTACTCATATCTAAACGAGTTCCTAGTGCCTCCTGCAGTGATTGCCAGAACTTTGAGGTAAATCTACTATCACGATCAGATATAATGGAAATAGGTATTCCATGCCTTGAAACAATTTCCTTTATATACAATCGTAATAGTTTCTCCATTCTATCCGTTTCCTTTATAGGCAAGAAATGGGCAGATTTGGTAAGATGATCAACAATCACCCAAATGGTGTCGTATCCCCAGGCAGTCTTTGGTAACTTCGTGATGAAATCCATGGTAATACCATCCCATTTCCATTCTGGGATTTCTGGTTGTTGAAGTAACCCTGATGGTTTCTGGTGTTCTGCCTTGACCTTGGAACAAGTTAAACACTCCCCAACATATGTTGCAACGTCTGTCTTTAAGTTAGGCCACCAATAATGTGTCTTAAGATCTTGATACATCTTTCCAACTCCAGGATGTATCGAGTATCTTGTCTTATGTGCCTCGTTCAATATCAACTTCCTTAATCCACCCAACTTCGGTACCCAAATACGGTTTGCAAAATATCGAATTCCATCTTCCCGTATAACGAGTTGCTTCTCATACTTCTTCATTATTTCATTTCCTATATTTTCTTTAGTAAGTGCTTCTCGTTGAACTTCTTTGATTTGTGAGTTGAGATTCATGCGAATTTTTATGTTCATCGCTCGTACTCGAATTGGTTCTCGTTCCTTTCTGCTTAGTGCGTCAGCCACCACATTCGCTTTCCCGGGATGATAACGAATTTCACAATCATAGTCGTTTATTAACTCGACCCACCTACGTTGCCTCATGTTCAGCTGTTTCTGATCAAAAATATGTTGAAGACTTTTATGATCAGTAAACACAGTGCATCTAACCCCATATAAGTAGTGTCTCCATATCTTTAACGCAAACACGACTGCTCCCAGTTCTAGATCATGCGTCGTATATTCAATTGTCGAGATGCGTATGCAATAACTTTCTTTCGTTGCATAAGAACACAACCAAAACCTTGTCGCGAAGCGTCACAATATATTTCAAAATCATCGTTCCCTTCAGGTAACGATAAAATAGGCGCCGTAGTTAACTTCTTCTTCAGTAATTGAAATGCGTTCTCCTGCTCCGAGGTCCATTCGTATTTCTTCCCTTTTTGCGTTAATGCTGTCAACGGCTTAGCTATTCGGGAAAAATCTTGAATAAACCTTCTATAATAACCGGCTAAACCCAAAAATTGGCGTATCTGCATTGGTGTTTTAGGAGTCTCCCATTTTTCAATGGCTTCAATTTTTGCTGGATCAACCTGAATTCCTTTGCTACTAACAACGTGGCCAAGAAATTGCACTTCTTTCAACCAGAAAGCACACTTAGAAAATTTAGCGTATAGCTGTTCTTTTCTCAACAACTCTAATATCAACCTTAAATGCTGCTCATGCTCTTGCTCACTCTTGGAATAGATAAGAATGTCATCAATGAAAACGATAACAAACTTATCTAAATACGGACTACAAACTCGATTCATGAGGTCCATGAATACAGCTGGCGCATTCGTCAATCCAAACGGCATGACCAAAAATTCGTAATGACCATAACGTGTCCGAAAAGCAGTTTTCGGAATGTCCTCTTCTTTGACACGTAGTTGATGATAGCCCGATCTTAGGTCGATTTTCGAATAAACACATGATCCCTGGAGTTGATCAAATAAGTCGTCAATTCTCGGTAGTGGATACCGATTTTTGATAGTTAACTTATTTAATTCACGATAATCTATACACATCCTAAAAGATCCATCTTTCTTTTTAACAAATAGAATCGGAGCTCCCCACGGTGAAGTACTTGGTCGTATGAATCCATGATCCAGTAATTCTTTTAACTGACTCTGAAGTTCTTTTAACTCGGACGGTGCAAGTCTATATGGAGCACGAGCCACTGGTGCGGCTCCTGGTACTAAATCTATTTGAAATTCTACAGATCTAAATGGAGGTAATCCCGGCAACTCTTCCGGAAAAACTTCAGGAAAATCTCTTGCCACGGGCACGTCGTTGATGCACTTCTCTTTTTCTTTCTTTTCGACTTTATTAACATGTGCTAAGATAGCATAGCACCCTGAAAGGACCGGTCCTATTCCTCTCGGACGGAGTCATCAACAGTTGGTCCCATTGCGATGATCGACTCCAAGTACTGTCCTTACAATGAACAAATGCACAGCGGAAGACTTAATTCGTACCTGAGAATAACATGTTTTAAAATGTCAACATAAAGTTGGTGAGATATATAGGTTTGATGCTAGCAGTGTTATAACTATGGACCACAAGATTTCATATTTATAAACATAATACACTCGCAAGTGTATGAAAAGCATTCCAAGCAGTGGGCACCCGATAACTAGCCTTAACAAGAGTGTGTACCCCTGAGTTATAATAATATGTGCACCGAATCAAGTGCGTTCCGTTAACCTCGAAGTACTAAACACCCGTTCTTCTAGTTTACTAGAACAACATCTGGGTGGGGGTGTAAAACCCGATAGATCTATCTTTAGGATTCGCGCCTACCAGTTCATAAACCAATAGTTAAAGTTACCAAGCTAAGGGATTTTTGATTCAAACCCATGTAGAACGTAATTGTAGTCACTTGTGTCCATAACGTAAATCATTTATAAAAACAGTGCATGTATTCTCATCCCAAAAATATTTAAAGTTCAAAAAGGGATCTATATACTCACCTAATGTATTTTGTAGTAAAAATACATATAACACCATTGAATAAGTATAAGGTTGGCCTCGGATTCACGAACCTATATTAGTTATATATATTAGGTCATAATGAACATCAAATAATTCTATCTATTAATTATATAATATTCATATATTTAACGTTGTAATTTATATACATATTTTGTACCAAATTCTAATATATTCTATATCTCAAATTACATGTTATATATATTCATTTTATTTATACATAATAGAAATTATATTTATAGGTAATATTAATACAATTTTTAGTATAAGTACAATATATTTATTTGTTATAATAATATAATAATAACAATGATAATGAAATTTTAAATAAAAATAGTTTTAACAATAATGTTTATAAATAAAATATCGATATTTTATAAAAATGATAAATTTTAAATAACTTTGATAATATTAATAATTTTAATAAAATTGAAAGTTTTAATAAAGATTGATGATTTTTAAAATAATGGTTCTTTTAATAGTAATAATAATAATTATGATGATATTAAGAAGGGTAATAATAATAATAATAATAATAATAATAATAATAATAATAATAAATGTGCTTAGTAAACTACCTTGTAATCAAATTCTAAAAAGATTAACCCTTTGCAGGGCTCGAACCCGTGACCTCTTGAAGACCCGACAACACGCTAGACCATTGAGCTGTTGCTCAGATTCTGATTTAGAACCATCCCATTTAGTTTTAACCCGTAATATTTTTCCCTCTATTGCTTCATCTTCTTCCCAACTTAAATCAACCATAACCAATATCCAAATCTTATCTTAACAAATCGTAAAATTTTAATTCACAAATCCGAAACATAAAACATGTGTCTGTGTTCGGAATTAACAAAATAAAAAAAATCTCTGTAACCGATTTTATGAAGAACACGACGGCACCCCAAAAATTGATTTCGAATTTAGATACTGTTTTAGGCCATGGTCATAACATGAAAAAGATTTGAAATCATCAATAGAAACTTTCCAAATTATCACTTTAACTTAATACGTAAAAACGACTTCGAATTTGATGATGAACAAAAGAGTTGTCTTTTAAAAACTTATGTTTGATTTCCAAAATTCGAAAGCAATAGATGGAATTAGAATCTGAAAATTTTACAGATAGTATCATTAGAAATTTTCTAATAATCTTGTATTTTTAGTTTTTGAAGAATCGATACAAATCAAATTTTTGTAAAAAAAAAAATTGAACGAACAGAGGGCCTTTTTATTTTTCTGTTTCAGTTTATTTATTTTTTTTTTTAAAATTGCGACTAGTACAAGATGGTTTATAATGTGAATGGTTGATTGATACAGTATCATGAGTGGACTGATTATGTCTGTATCTGAAATCGAATCAATCTCCTACCACGGTTAACAGGAAACAGCAAAAAAAAAAATAAAAAAAATAAAAACAGAAGGTATCCAATAATGCGTATGTATATGTGTTATATATTTAACTGGATATAGATTTGGAAGTCGAATTTGTTGGGTTCCTCAATTTCAAATATGATTCGTACCAATCTGTTACAGGGCAGACTAATCAAATACAGAAAGATAATGACAGATAACAAATCCACATCTGTTGATAAATTTTCTTTTATATAAATAATATTAATATTAATATTAATAATAAATACTAATAATACTAGTATTAGAAATATTAAATGATAAATTAATTAATAATATTAATGTACTTAATAATCCTAAAAGAAATAATAAAATTAATAATATTAATAACATCAAAATAATACAAATGCTAATAAGAATAATGATAAAAGTAATAAAATTATGATATCAAAATTTTAAATGAAAGTGAAAATTTTTAGTAAATACAATATTTAAAAAGATAATACTATATTATAAATTTTTACTACTGTATATACTAATAATAAAATTAATAGTTAAATGTATCCGATATATATATATTAATAATACATACAATAATAATCATGATTTAAATAATATTACTATAACAACCATAGCTTCACTTGTAACTTATTAATATTAATTGTTACTAATTATGTAAAATTTAATAATTATATAATATAAAGTACATATGCTATTTATATATTTTATATACACTACAATATATAAAACGTAATAATTTTTATACATTCATATATGTAGCTTCATTTTAATTATCACATAATTGTCGTGCATATTGATTTTTGTATACACTTATAGTTATATTTATATACATATCCATCTATTTACAACCAAATGTTCGTGAATCGTCAGACTTGGTCAAAGGGTATCTGATTATCCGAATAGAGATTTCAGACTTTCTAGACTCAACATTGAGGTTTTTGCTTATCGTGTCGGAAACATATAGAGTTTAAAGTTTAAATTTGGTCGGAAATTTTCGGGTCGTTACAGTACCCACCCGTTAAAGAAATTTCGTCCCCGAAATTTGATCGAGATCGTCATGACTAACAATAAAATGTTTTTATGACGAATATGATTTGATAATTAAAGTTTTATCACGATTTAATAATAGTGGTAAAACAATTTGATTATGTGGAACGTACGAGTGAAGTTGTCACAAAAGATTGAGATAAAGATTTAACTTTTGACATAGTCATAGTGAATTTCCGGAATTTAAGGAATTTAAAAGAAAATCTTACGTATAAGATTTAGTTCTTCGGCGATCAATATCTTCTTTGATTTACTACGGCAATCTGTTTCAATTTCTCTGTCACATATTCCTCTATAAATCTACTCCTTCGTTTTCTTATTTCCGTATCCCACATCTTCTACTCTTTCTTCTTAATTTTTACTTTAAAATATTCGCTAATATGCTCCATCCCATTCCGATACTTGTTTTACTCTCAATTTCCACATCTGTCATCCTTCTCTTTCGTCTACCACCAGAAGAATCTATTTACTTCTACTATACTCTTGTGTTTATAATGTTTCTAGTTCCCCCGTGTCTCTAGTATGCTATCTGTATTGATATACACGGTTTGAAATTTTGAGATTATTATTGAGTTTTATATTCTTCATTATTTTTCGGAGCTTCATGCCTTTTGTTTCCTCCTCCCAACTTCGAGTCAAGCGAGTAATGATCCGGAATTCGTAGGTATGAAATTCGGAATGAACATAGCTATTGCTCTAAGAAAGAAATGGTAATAGATTGATTTTAATTTGTCAAATTACCAGAATATCCTGGGAAAAACCGATTCATCAAGAAATATTTTCTTGATATTTTTAGAAATTGAATAGAATGTAAAAGCTGTGTAACATGACACATGATGATGGTACTGTAAATCATCACATTTCATTAGAAACTTAACATGACTTACTGTAATATAATGAAGTTGATCAAGTTTCATTATATTATACTAATTCATGCATCAGTTCCCAACACTGGTTCAGAACATTCCTATTTTAAACTCGGAGGTTTTAGAACTTAGAAACTAACACAGTTTCTTTTATATTGTAACGCAGATATTACGGAGAAAATACATGATTTCGGATAAGAACAGCTGTGAGAATATCTCCAGAGATATGGAGAATATGTTTAACATTAGATATGAAAATACCTTATAATATCTAAGATAAGATGTTGATGAAGAATATCATCCGGAAAGATTTAGAATATCGAGTAGGGTTCTTACCAATGATTTCAGCAGACACTGAATCATTTGGATTCTTTGATAGCAGATTCTGTTCTTGTGATTTATTCACACCTTCCTTCATACTTTGCTCAATTCGTTTTCCAGTTCCAAACCTCCTCTTTTTCTGAGCTTTACCAACATTTTATACTTTTATCGTCAACTTTTGACTGCTAAATTCGTTTACAGTTTTTGCTGCTTCATCAGCATTTTAAGAACTACTTCATAGTTCAGGGTGTTTTTCAAAAACTTCACATTCGGAGTATGAAATTCTTAGGGATAAACGTTATAGGTATAACTGGAGAAGTTCTACGAGATTTCAAAATACTAATTGTGGATTCCGCCGAAGTGATAATAAGCTGCTGATATATCTGTTGATGATGTTGTGAAATGAAAAAGGTTCTCCGGTAACGACGACGAAAGGACTAGGTATAAATATCGCGGTTATAATATAGGAGTAGTTTTACTGAGAAGTCGAAGTGGAGCTGTGACAAAATTAGCTTCTTGAAAAGAAATTGTAGGGTTATTTTTGCTAATGGATGATAAGGAATTTGACGCGGATAAGTTTTAACTATAACTTCGGTTTCGGAAATTTTTCAGGTGCATCACTGTATGCATAAATCTTTCTTCCGTAACGAGGTGCAGCGGGTTCAACCTTTCGATCGAGGTGTTTTCAAGAATCAGGAAAAGTTGTGAATGCGAATTGTAATCGTCAAGATACGAATGAGGTTTAGGATAGAATCAAGTGGCAAACTTGAAGATTAGTTTAGTTTCATATGTTATAATCAATATTTTAATTCATTTTAATTGTCCAAAGTTAGCAGTACAATAGTCCGATGGTTCAATGATTCATATATAATTTAATATATAATATTCGAATTAAATAATACGTATCGTGACCCGTGTACCGGTCTCGGTGTCGATCACAACTCAAAGTATATATATATTTTGGAATCAACTCCGACCCTGTATAGCCAACTCCCACCTTCACATATAGAGTGTCTACGGTTGTTCCGAAATATATATATAGATGGGTCGATATGATAAATCGAAACCTTGCATACGTGTCCCGTTATTTAAAGTGCGTAAAAGTAAATAACAGAAATTAAATGACGATAAATAAAATTGCGAGAATGTAAATTGCGATAATGTAAATTGCGATAAAATGTAATCAGTTAGCTGGGAACAGTTAGCTAGGAACAGTTAGCGTGGAATCTTAACAATATTTCAATTAGTTAATCCGTTTGTTTCTAACAAATTTTATTATATCCAATGTTTTCTTCATTATGCCACTTGTTGGATTCTGATAGGTCAAAATCCAAATATGAAATGTGAATAGAAATGGTTATTCGGTGGTGAACGGATACGTATATCGGTAGTTGTAAGTAGGATAGTAAATGATTGTTGAATCAAATTCGAAAAATGTACAGTGTAACTTATTAATGTGAATTCTAAATATTCCTCGGGTACTACCCACCCATTAAAATATTTTCATCATTAATAATTTGTACGAAGGAATTTTTAATTACAATCTTTATGAAAATATACTGGCATATATATTTTCTTCAGATGTAATCATAGATTTAATGAGTCAATAAGATATTAAACTCATCAGGTTTATTGTTAATACTAGATTACATAATCTCTAAAGCGTTAGAGATTACTTAGTCGTCATATTGAACGAAGGTAGTGAGGTAGAATGGTACGTAAATCGAAGATAATCGATGTAGATCGATGTGTAGAACGAAGTTCATACTCGAAGTACAGATGGTGATATTGAGGCGTGTAATGTTGATATTCGAGGTACAGATTGTGATATTGAGAGTTACGGCGCGGTTATGGTTTAGAGATGATAAGGGTACTGTCGACGTCGATGATGGTGGTACTGATTATGCTGCTGGTGCTGCTGCTGGTGTTCGTAACCTTCGCACCAGGTTCTCCAAAGTCGTCACACGAGCGCATAGTTTGTTAACTCCTTCTAGTACTACAGAATGATTGACGGTTGAAGCGAGCGGTTGAGTAAGATTCGAAATATAGGATAATATATAATCATGACGGAATACTCTAGAAATGAGAGGGTAAATGGTTTCTCGGACAGGTTTGCCGGTAAGTGCTTTCAGGTTCATCACCAGGAGGGAAATTTGAGAAGAATCTTTAATGTGAAATGATTTTCGAATGTAGAATGATATTCTAACTTCATAGAATATTTATAATAATAAAGATTTTGTAGCCTACAGAGGATCTTACGGCATATGACAAGCAAGTCGACAGATGTGCTAGGATATGAATTATCAGATACGCTAAGATATGAATTTCGTCTATACACTATCGATGCACTAAATGCAGTAGGACGTGTCTAGACTTGAGAATGATAGGCAGATAATTTTCCGACTAAAAATGATAAGCAAAACTTTTGACAGGCAGACACGGTCAAAGTCCAGACTCACTAATGTATCCTAACAACTACTAGTCAGACACACTAATGCAAGACCTGGTTCGCTAAGACCAACGCTCTGATACCAACTGAAAGGACCGGTCCTATTCCTCTCGGACGGAGTCATCAACAGTTGGTCCCATTGCGATGATCGACTCCAAGTACTGTCCTTACAATGAACAAATGCACAGCGGAAGACTTAATTCGTACCTGAGAATAACATGTTTTAAAATGTCAACATAAAGTTGGTGAGATATATAGGTTTGATGCTAGCAGTGTTATAACTATGGACCACAAGATTTCATATTTATAAACATAATACACTCGCAAGTGTATGAAAAGCATTCCAAGCAGTGGGCACCCGATAACTAGCCTTAACAAGAGTGTGTACCCCTGAGTTATAATAATATGTGCACCGAATCAAGTGCGTTCCGTTAACCTCGAAGTACTAAACACCCGTTCTTCTAGTTTACTAGAACAACATCTGGGTGGGGGTGTAAAACCCGATAGATCTATCTTTAGGATTCGCGCCTACCAGTTCATAAACCAATAGTTAAAGTTACCAAGCTAAGGGATTTTTGATTCAAACCCATGTAGAACGTAATTGTAGTCACTTGTGTCCATAACGTAAATCATTTATAAAAACAGTGCATGTATTCTCATCCCAAAAATATTTAAAGTTCAAAAAGGGATCTATATACTCACCTAATGTATTTTGTAGTAAAAATACATATAACACCATTGAATAAGTATAAGGTTGGCCTCGGATTCACGAACCTATATTAGTTATATATATTAGGTCATAATGAACATCAAATAATTCTATCTATTAATTATATAATATTCATATATTTAACGTTGTAATTTATATACATATTTTGTACCAAATTCTAATATATTCTATATCTCAAATTACATGTTATATATATTCATTTTATTTATACATAATAGAAATTATATTTATAGGTAATATTAATACAATTTTTAGTATAAGTACAATATATTTATTTGTTATAATAATATAATAATAACAATGATAATGAAATTTTAAATAAAAATAGTTTTAACAATAATGTTTATAAATAAAATATCGATATTTTATAAAAATGATAAATTTTAAATAACTTTGATAATATTAATAATTTTAATAAAATTGAAAGTTTTAATAAAGATTGATGATTTTTAAAATAATGGTTCTTTTAATAGTAATAATAATAATTATGATGATATTAAGAAGGGTAATAATAATAATAATAATAATAATAATAATAATAATAATAATAATAATAATAATAAATGTGCTTAGTAAACTACCTTGTAATCAAATTCTAAAAAGATTAACCCTTTGCAGGGCTCGAACCCGTGACCTCTTGAAGACCCGACAACACGCTAGACCATTGAGCTGTTGCTCAGATTCTGATTTAGAACCATCCCATTTAGTTTTAACCCGTAATATTTTTCCCTCTATTGCTTCATCTTCTTCCCAACTTAAATCAACCATAACCAATATCCAAATCTTATCTTAACAAATCGTAAAATTTTAATTCACAAATCCGAAACATAAAACATGTGTCTGTGTTCGGAATTAACAAAATAAAAAAAATCTCTGTAACCGATTTTATGAAGAACACGACGGCACCCCAAAAATTGATTTCGAATTTAGATACTGTTTTAGGCCATGGTCATAACATGAAAAAGATTTGAAATCATCAATAGAAACTTTCCAAATTATCACTTTAACTTAATACGTAAAAACGACTTCGAATTTGATGATGAACAAAAGAGTTGTCTTTTAAAAACTTATGTTTGATTTCCAAAATTCGAAAGCAATAGATGGAATTAGAATCTGAAAATTTTACAGATAGTATCATTAGAAATTTTCTAATAATCTTGTATTTTTAGTTTTTGAAGAATCGATACAAATCAAATTTTTGTAAAAAAAAAAATTGAACGAACAGAGGGCCTTTTTATTTTTCTGTTTCAGTTTATTTATTTTTTTTTTTAAAATTGCGACTAGTACAAGATGGTTTATAATGTGAATGGTTGATTGATACAGTATCATGAGTGGACTGATTATGTCTGTATCTGAAATCGAATCAATCTCCTACCACGGTTAACAGGAAACAGCAAAAAAAAAAATAAAAAAAATAAAAACAGAAGGTATCCAATAATGCGTATGTATATGTGTTATATATTTAACTGGATATAGATTTGGAAGTCGAATTTGTTGGGTTCCTCAATTTCAAATATGATTCGTACCAATCTGTTACAGGGCAGACTAATCAAATACAGAAAGATAATGACAGATAACAAATCCACATCTGTTGATAAATTTTCTTTTATATAAATAATATTAATATTAATATTAATAATAAATACTAATAATACTAGTATTAGAAATATTAAATGATAAATTAATTAATAATATTAATGTACTTAATAATCCTAAAAGAAATAATAAAATTAATAATATTAATAACATCAAAATAATACAAATGCTAATAAGAATAATGATAAAAGTAATAAAATTATGATATCAAAATTTTAAATGAAAGTGAAAATTTTTAGTAAATACAATATTTAAAAAGATAATACTATATTATAAATTTTTACTACTGTATATACTAATAATAAAATTAATAGTTAAATGTATCCGATATATATATATTAATAATACATACAATAATAATCATGATTTAAATAATATTACTATAACAACCATAGCTTCACTTGTAACTTATTAATATTAATTGTTACTAATTATGTAAAATTTAATAATTATATAATATAAAGTACATATGCTATTTATATATTTTATATACACTACAATATATAAAACGTAATAATTTTTATACATTCATATATGTAGCTTCATTTTAATTATCACATAATTGCCGTGCATATTGATTTTTGTATACACTTATAGTTATATTTATATACATATCCATCTATTTACAACCAAATGTTCGTGAATCGTCAGACTTGGTCAAAGGGTATCTGATTATCCGAATAGAGATTTCAGACTTTCTAGACTCAACATTGAGGTTTTTGCTTATCGTGTCGGAAACATATAGAGTTTAAAGTTTAAATTTGGTCGGAAATTTTCGGGTCGTTACACACCCTTTCTTCAAGCACTTTTGAGCTTTCAAATAACTAATGAGTTTTAGCTTTGAGTTACCCTTCTCTCCATAAATCATCACCGGCATTCTATCCTTACAAGGAATGCGAATTGCCTTCTTGGCACACACAACTTCAGCTCCTACTTTGGACATCCAGTCCATGCCGACTATTACATCAAAACTTCCTAATTCTACGGGTATTAGGTCAATTTTAAATGTTTCTCCGGCTAAATTTATTTTACAATCACGGCAAATTTTATCGGCTTTAATTAGTTTACCATTAGCTAACTCAATCATGTACTTAGCATCTAGAGGTAATGATGAACAATTCAATTTAGCGTAAAAGCCTCTACTCACGTAACTTCTATCGGCACCAGTATCAAATATAATAGATGCGGATAAGTTATTAATGGTAAACGTACCCGTAACAAGCTCCGGGTCTTCACACGCCTCTCTAGCATTAATAACAAATGCTCTTCCACGTGCAGATCCATTATTCTTCTCTGGATTCGGACACTGGCTCTTATAGTGACCTTGTTTTCCACACCCATAACAAGTAATGGTAGCCAAAGCAGTTCTATTTGCATTGGTGGCAGGAGTCTTGGTACCATTTGTATTTGTAACGAGAGCCCTACAATCTTCAGCAAGATGACCCTTTCGATTACATTTGTTGCATACCACATTACAGTAGCCAGAGTGATGTTTGTGGCATCGGTTGCATAAAGGATTTTGTCCTTTGTAACCAAAGCTTGAACCACCACCTGCACCTTGTATGGTTTCTTGTTTCTTAAAAGATTGTTGTTGGTTACCTCGATCATAATTTCCATTCCACTTTCTTTTGTTACCTGATACCTTCACATCAGTATTGGATGCTTTCTTATCCATGATGACCTGATCCATTAGCTCGTTTGCCATGGTTATAGCTTCATGAATTGTCTTAGGTTTCGATGCTGTAACGTTTGCCTTGACCTTTTTGGGCAAACCATCTTTGTACATTTCAATCTTCCGTTCTTCGGTTGGAACCAATTCAGGACATAGCAAAACTAATTCCATGAATCGCTGATTGTAGTTGGTGATTTCAGTACCAATAACCTTTAGACTTCGTAACTCATCTTCCAACTTCCTAACCTCGTTCCTTGGACAATATTCGTTGATTAACATTGTTTTGAATTCTTCCCACGGAGTATCATAAGCTACATCTCCTCCTACAGCCTTCACATAATTTTTCCACCACGTGAGTGCACTATCTTGTAAAGTGCACGATGCATACTTGGTCATGTCCTTTTCAACACAACCACTGATTTTAAACACAGTCTCCATCTTTTCTATCCACCGGATTAAACCGATTGGTCCTTCTGTTCCACTGAATGATGAGGGCTTGCAAGCTTGAAAAGTTTTGTAAGTGCACCCCACACGAGGATTTGGGTTAACTGCAGCACCTCTTGCAGCCTCGACCCATAACATTCTGTCGTTCACTCGTTGATTGATGAGTTCCTGGATTTCTTGTTCCGTCATTTGGTTCAATCGCGCCATATTCTTCTATAAGAATGAAAAGAAAATAATTATTCACATGGAATATTATAGATGTAGTGTATATTTACAGTACATTATAGCTTATTAATAATATGAACCAGGTATTATTATAAAAGCCTTTTCTTCTTATTAGCGTTTTATAATTATATCTAGGGTAGTACCTACCCGTTAATGTCCATACTTAATAGCTTAGTACAGAATCAATTACTACCATCTAAATAATACTTAACCATGGAAAATTATTTCATTTCACACTTCACTATTTTACATATGCTTATCTTATATCGAACATTAAGCAAACCACACTAATAATATTATACAAAACATTATATGATCCCATGGTTTAATACGGCAGTGCATCGTTTGGTCTATTTTCTAGGACGTTTAGGTTCAAGGAATGGCCTAACGCTTATCCTAGCTGTCTGCCTATATTTTGGCTGTGGGGCTGAAGAACTGGATGCCGGGACAGCACGAATAGGAATAGCGGGAATAGGGGTGGTAGTGTCTAGTGGAGTTGGTGCCACATCATCCTTACTAAACTCGGGATTTGAATTTTCTAATTCATTAGCCTTTCGTTTCTTTCCTAGTTCGAACTCGTCTTTTGTAATTTCCTGTATTTCTTCCTCGGGTTCACTTTCCTCCTCGGGTTCACTTTCCTCCTCGGGTTCACTTTCCTCCTCGGGTTCACTTTCCGGGTTCTCTATAGTCGGTTCATCCGGAATTTGTGAGTCTTCCCCAAAGATATTATTTTCGTCATCGGATAGGTTAATGACTGGAACACCATCTGAAGATTCTGGTTCGGAGTCGCTGAACGTGATGATAAGTTTTGAGCCCGACATCTATCACACAACAACTAACCCATTAGTACTACATAATATTTACATATAAATTTTAATCAACAATGATAAGCAATGGTTTTTAAATCAAACCCGGTCAAAGTCCAGACTTACTAATGTATCCTAACGACTTATCAGTTAGACACACTAATGCAAACCTGGTTCGCTAAGACCACCGCTCTGATACCACATGTCATAACCCGTCCTTAACCATAAGAACGTGTTAGATAACGTATGATTTCATTGCGAGGTATTGACCTCTATATGCGACATTTTTAAAAGAGAAACTGCATATATTATACATTACAAACCATAACCATTATTTTTGTTACAAACTTTAGACAATAAAAAGATGATTATCGTTTAGCGATAATCTTCGACTTACAAACTTTACATATAATGATAACAACACGATTTCGAGCATATTTTACAACACAAATCCTTGGGTATGCAGTTTTATTTTTGACACAAATATGCGTACGCAAGATCCTGCTCAAATTCAACATAATGCAGCGGAAGCTTTAGTAATCACCTGAGAATAGACATGTTTTAAAAGGTCAACATAAAGTTGGTGAGATATAGGTTTAATGCCGGCAGCAATATATATATATAGACCACAAGATTTCGTATATAAACAGTTTAATAAAAATATTCTAAGTGGTTGAGCACTTGGTAACCATACTTAACATTTAATCACGTCGCATATTCCCTTTATTATGAAATCTTACTACACCGTACCAAGTGTAGTCACGAAACGAAGTACTGTGCAACCGTTGAATACTGGTCGTCCAGTCCGGTTGGGGTTGTCAGGCCCGATAGATCTATCAACAGGATTCGCGTTTACAATACCGCTGTAAATAACAGTTACCAAGCTACAGGGAAGTATGCCAGTGGTACAACTCAACGTAGAATATATTTTTCAGTTACTTGTGTCCATAACGTAAAACATAAAATACATGTATTCTCATCCCGAAATATTTAGAGTTTAAAAGTGGGACTATATACTCACTTTCGTCTTGAAGATATATATATAATTTGACTTGGTCTCCGGTTGATATCACGAACCTATCCATATATAATATATCAATACCTTTTCTTTTTAAACAAACGTCACATATATATACTTGTTATACTTTTAATACTTTGAATAATTCCTTAGTCCGTAGTTAGCAGTTCGTTGTTAGTAATTCAATTTTAATGGTTCATTTTTAGATGTTTAATATACCCGCAATGAAATAAATAAAACCCCCAATGAAATAAATAAAACCCCATCGTATATGTATTGGTCGAGATTAATCTTGACCCATGGTACCGGTGTTGTCAAATGACGTGTTGCGTACATAAAGTACCGGTGTTGTCAAATGACGTGTTGCGTACAATCATGGGATCTTATGATTAATCTTCTCGTGTTGTTTACGGGTGATCCTGAACCATATAAAATTGAATTATAAGTACATATATATAAAATATCATGTTAACTTAAAAAGATGTGATTTATTTAATTTTTTCCCAATTATTTTCGTGGCTAAACTAGTCTTGGATATCCGATTTTGTTTCGGTCATAGTTTCTTCGTTACAACTCCGTTTTCGTTGATTCAACTTGCCATCTCCTTGGATCGAGTCCCTCTTTAAGACTATGAACTGTAAATACCTTAGTTTGTATTCAAAATCACACGGCATAGGTCAAACTTTAGTGAAACTTATGAAGTTAATCATTTTCCATCATGTAAACAACCTCAAATGATTATTTTTCTAAAAATACTTATACTTTGAGTTAAATCATGAAATTTTTATGTGTTATCATATTCATAGTAAAAATCATTTTTCCAGAAAATAAACCTCCAATTCAAAGTTTAAGATGGTTTTTAATTATCCAACCCAAAACAGCCCCCGGTTGCACTCCGACGTCGTAAATTCAGTTTTTAAGGTGTTCTTTGAAAAACCAAGTTATACCTTGTTAAGTTAGCATATAATTAAGATATGTTACAGGTCTTGAAGTATTTTAAAAGTTAAGTTAGAAGGATCTATTTAGTTTGCGAACAAGTTTGAAATCATTCAAACTATGTTCTAGTTTATAAACTCTTATATATATAGCTTTAAATATATGAATTGAAAAAGAGTTGAAGTAGAGTTTTTACCTCAAGTTTAAAATGTAAAGTTGCTGGAAAGAAGTAGTAAAATAAAAGTTGAGAGAGTTCTTGCAAGTGTGTGTGAAAATTGGAAGTAAAATTTGGAAAATGAATGTGTAAAAATGAGTTAGAAATGGTGCTTATTTATAGGCTTGAAAATTTGGTTTTTAGTGAAAATATCTAAGATAAGTTAAAATTTATTATGTCATGAATGACATATTATTCCAATAATTGAAGATTTCTATTGGTATATACCAATAGTAAATACTTCTAGAAGCTGTGTATAGTACCCTAGATATACGTATAGGATTATTGAGGAAACGGAACGAGAATTCAAATATAACTATCTTTTGTAAATATACTTATATTGTTTTATGTATAAAAGCCCTTTAAAAATGATTAAATACATTACTTATACGATATATGTATAAACATTATAAATCATCAGTATTTATGTCAAATAACGTTACGTAGGTTATTGTTTTTGAAAACTTAAGTTAGTAGTTTCAAAATATACTTATGACTTTTTGTTATTAATACAAAATGAGATATTAAAACATCCTTAGATCATGTTAAATATGTATGTATAATTATCATATATTGTATAGTTCGTGATATCATCGGTCAAACTAGACGGTCAAACGTTGTGTAAAACTCTTTTCAAAAACATAAGTCTCAACAATTTGGATTGCTTATCATGTTGGTAAGGTTTAATTTATGTAAATATTAATCTCATAAGTATAGAACGATCGGAAAAGTGCGGGTCGTTACAAACCCCTACCACCACTGCTGTTGCTACCTCGGTAACTATAAACATTCTGATTGCCGCCAATATCACCACCTTGATTGTAACCCCGGCCACCACGGTTTTCAGGTGCTCCTCCACGGCTGTTGCTACCTCGGTAACCATAAACATCCTGATTGCCGCCAATATCACCGCCTCGATTGTAACCCCGACCACCACCGTAACTACCACGACCTCCTCTCATTCTGTCATTCTTTCTCAACCCAAGTGGTCCTATACCGGGAATACCAATCACCAATCTTTCCCTGCTTCCTTCTATATAATTTAATTGCAAGTCATTACAATATGAAATTCAAATAAAAAATATTAATCGGTTAAATGAACTCGCCAACAACTAGGTGATAATAATAAGTAATATTTCACTTGCACAAGAAGATTAACAGTTCATATTATGATCTATAAAAAATTGTTTAATGTTATCATCAGAGGCGGAGCTAGAATTTTAAGTTAAGGGGGCTCGACTTAATTATAAAGAATAGCAATATATATTATATGCTATACTAAAATAACATAATCTTCCTTTCTAATTGTTTTATTTTTAGATGTAAAGTATATCAAATAAAATCATTGTGAATATCATTTATTTTCTTACATTTCCGTAATGTGTTTTTTCATTTCATTTTGTTTCCTTTATTTTCATTTGTTTCCTTTCATTTCCTTTTGTTTCCTTTTATTTCTATTTGTTTCCTTTCACTTCATTTCTTTTACTTTCATATCCTTGTGTTTTCCTTTCATTTCCTTCATAAAAAATATTCAAATATGCCATCCATTTTGTATTTATCTTTCCTTTATATTTAATAAATTTTCGTTAATAACTTAGTAGTATGTAGTAAATAATAAAAATATATGTATATGAATTTCAACGTAAATTATTAAAGAAAAAACAATTAAAAAAATGTTTAGAGAAATTCGGGAATGACATTAGATTTTATTTCGTATATTGTGTATTAAGATCTTATATTATAGTAGTCGATTCTCTAAATGGAATTTCATTTAAATATATTGTGTGATTTGGCTAATAAAATATTGAATAGCTAGACTCGTAATACAAAAAAATGTACGATTACTAATTGACTATTGGACTGATTACTTATTATAATTTTCTCAAATTAAAATACTAAATAGTTATTTCGAATGAGGAAGTTGGGGTGGTTAAGCACCCCTAAGCCACCAACTGTCTCCACCATTGGTTATCATCCACTGATTTATGATAGATAAGTATGCAGTTAATCTCAAATTTTATATTGGATAAGAGAAGTTCAATACAATACTCTTAAATATGTGATACTGGAGCAAAAGAAATACTCAATATTAAAAAATAAGATTTAATTTTGCTTTCAGGTATGAGTTGATAAAATAAAAAACTAAGATCCTTTTTTACGAGAGTTAACTTTTACTATAGCTTATGTTAAGACAAATAAAAGTCAATAAGTGATTTAAGAAGATAAAATAAAAAATGAAGCACTTCATATAAATCTATATTACATGCCTCTGAAGTAGTATGTGGATCAGGCTTTTTCAACAACAGCGTTGCGATCACCAATTGTAAATGGCGAAGCCTGGATATTCATAAATAAATGTCACAATTCTATGAAATAAACTATCATGTAAGAGAACACATTTATGTACAAAACAAGAACATAAATTACCAACACATACGTTAACAGTCTTTTGAGCAGCTTCAGGCCCCTCGAATTCGACAAAACCAAAACAAAAACACTATTGCTGCTATATTAATTTTGAAAGTAAACAAAAACAAATTAAAGTTGAACTTAAAAATAAGTTATACCATACTTTATTGTTTTGAACTTCAATTCCATTAGCCTTAATAGGTCCAAACTTCTTGAACTCCACCCCCAACATTTGAGGTGTTGCACTCATTAAGAGACCCCTAATATAAACCACTTGTTATGAGTCTTGCACGTCATCGACAACAACCTCGGTTACGAGGTCCACATCCTCTACCGTAATTACTTCTTCATTCCCAACATGTTCAAAATATTAATCAGGATGTAACAATAGTAAATAATGCCCACAACTAAAAGACTATCCATTATGAATTGCAAACAAAACCTTTAAACCATGAGTTGTAAATATAGTAAACATTTAAACAAACATGTGCAAACACAAAAATGCATAACTTATAAAAAGTTACAATATGAGACATAAAATAATATAAAAGCGTAAAACAAAAGGATATGATACTATAAACAATAAACAAACAAAATATGAAAAGGAAGCTAAAATCATGATATTTTCAGTTCTTTTCAAACAGAGTCCAAAGACCAATAAAAGAAACACACCGTCAATACACAAACATAATAGTACAAGAATTAATTTATGTAAATGCCAAAAAATACATAAACGGGCAAATTCCCATAAGAAAACTTAAAACAGATAACAACTATATTTATATAAAAAAAATTTACCAGTTACTTATTATCCATAAAACATTATTATACTTATCATCAAACCAATTTATTAAAGAATACACATATAAATTTATTTTAAAGATAAAATTATTTTATAATTTATATGTATAGAATTACATAAAGTATAAAATGTCCAACATACACAATTATATAAAACATCTATCGCATATAAAAAAACTAAAAGTTACTATATGCTTGTAACAATTAAGAAAACATATTTATGTATATGTATAATATATTTCATTTATAATAACATAAACATAAAATTACAGTAACAGAAAACATAAAATTATGCATATAAACAATTAAACATAAAATTACAGTAACACAAAACATAAAATTATGCATATAAACAATTACGGTAAAAGAAAACATAAAATTATCACTCGATGATTACAATAAAGTAACAAAACATGTGAAAACAAATAAAACACAGACAACACGCATACACAGTTACATATATATATATATATATATATATATATATATATATATATATATATATATATATATATATATATATATATATATATAATACGCATATTGTACTACGAGTAAATAATTTGCATCATATTGGTGAGGATCTTTGTGACCAATATCAACCGCTGTTATCATATGCTTCCAGCTTCCGATGGTACCCAAACCCAGTCGAGCCGGAGCTTTTTGCAACTTTGAAGATGACGGTACCAGTGGTACGGATACTGGATCAGGACCGGCGTACCACTGTGGTGCAGTAACTGCCTGAACCGGAGCCGGTTCAGACTGAATCGGCCGTCCAAGAGAAAGTTGACTGAGCTCATCAACGGTGGTGGTGCATTAGAAGATGACGCGCCAGAGTGAGATTGAAGTGAAAACGGTGGCGCAGTAACGGCCCGAACCACCGGAGCAGACGGCTTGGATTGAACTGGCAGTCCAAAATTAAGCTGAATGAGCTCAGTCGACGATGGCGGTGTGTTTGAAGACGACGCACCAGAGAGATACTGAATTGAAAATGGTGCTCCAGCACGTAGCTGTCCCTAGTGAGTGGAAGTGATTGATCGTAGGTCAATTGAGATTGTTGGGGTGGATAAGGTGGGTAACGATAGCAAAAAGGCTGGTTGTTTCTTTGAAATTGGTTAACCCTAGTTTGTTGATTGAATCCAGGATTTGATTGACGAGCTAGGTATTGAACGTAACAAATTGAACCGTCAAGATTCTCGTACTCAACTTGATATTCTTCAGTGGGTTGCGCGTTGCTACAATTAACACAAGACTGAGCCTGGTTTACATGTTGCAGATGCGTCTTCAATTCTCTGAGTTGTTTGGTAAGAGATTCCATCTTATCCGTGAGAGATTTGATGGCCTCCGTTTGATTATTAAGTGCGGAGAGTGGGGCAGATGGTGAAGTTGTTTTACCACTGTTCCAGTCATGATGATGCATTGTCATGTTCTCGAGAAACTCCCATGCTTCATCTGTGGTTTGATTCATCAAATTTTCTTGAGCTGCTGCATCGATCGTCATCCTATGATTTACCTTAAGACCATTGTAGAACGTACAGATTTGGGCTGACCGTTCTAACTGGTGATTAGGGTATTTCTTCAGCAGGCTTTTGAATCGCTCTCATGTGGTGTAAAGAGATTCATCATAAGTTTGTTTAAAGCTAATGATGTCATTCTTGAGCTTGGTTTATTTAGAAGGAGGGAAATATTTGGTTAGGAATTTAGTAGCCATCTCCGTCCAGGACGTGATGGAATCTTTTTCCAATCCTCCAAACCACGTTTGCGTATGATGAGTGAGAGAATAGGGGAACAAGTATAGTCAGACTATATCTTGTCCGATCCTTGACTGTTTGTAAGAGTTCGAAAGAGATATGAATTTATCAAGGTGAGAATTAGGATCATCATTCGGTAATCCATGAAATTGACAACTATTTTGGATAAGTTGTATGATGTAATGCTTTAACTCGAATGAGTGTCCTTGAATCTCTGAGAATCTGATCGGTCCTCCTCGACCTTCAATCGAGGGTTTGGTGTTTTTTGCTAAAGTAACGTGTAACGCCATTTGATTTCTGATTCGTTCTTCCTTGCATACTTTAGAGCTTATTGCGTCTGGATCAGGTACGAATAACAATGGCCCTGGTCTAGATCCGGTTTGGATCATACACTGAGTATGCCTTTTTGTTGTTTTAAGATTTAAGCAGAAAAGCTAAGTTCCTAATTTAATCTAAGGCAATCTAATTTATTCTAAGGTAATCTATAGTAGTCTAAAGTAGTCTAAGGTACTCTAAGGTAATCTAATCTAATTATCCTTAGTTTAATTATGTTTTTGGTTCTTGCTACTGATTCCCTAGTATTTCGATAACAGATCTTTGCACGAACTATTCAACAAAGCAAGTGGCCAGGCCGACTACGGAGAGGCAGGATCCTTTTGGTTCCAATATAATTGGAGTCTGTTCAGAAAATCCAACAACCAAGTCTGTGTATGATTGTCTTTCTTAGACACCACTGAATGCTTGTGAATAAGTTTGATAAAAGCAGTATTGTCTAATACCAGTTCCCCGATAGTGGCACCACAAACTTCACCTCCTAATGATATGGCCGAAACGGACGGTTTTATTTATGCGGTGTCGTTAGGTCGCAAGGTGTAGAGACCCGTCCTAATCCATCCGGACGAAGTCCATATCGATTATAAACGATTCACAACAGTTGATTACATCGCGAGGTACTTAACCTCTATATGATACATTTTACAAACATTGCATTCGTTTTTGAAAAGACAATCTTTCATTACAACGAAAGTTGACGACATGCATACCACTTCATAATATATTCAACTATAATTGACTTAATAATAATCTTGACGAACTTCGACGACTCGAATGCAACGTCTTTTGAAATATGCCATGAATGACTCCAAGTAATGTCCTTATAATGAGCAAATGCACAGCGGAAGATTTCTTTCATACCTGAGAATAAACATGCTTTAAAGTGTCAACCAAAAGGTTGGTGAGTTCATTAGTTTAACATAAACAATCGTTTCCATCATTTTAATAGACCACAAGATTTTATATTTCCAATTCTCATAAACATGCGTCCCATACATAGAGACAAAAATATCATTCATATGGATTGAACACCTGGTAACCGACATTCACAATATACATATAAGAATATCCCCATCATTTCCGGGATCCTCCATCGGACATGATATAAATTTCGAAGTACTAAAGCATCCGGTACTTTGGATGGGGCTTGTTGGGCCCGATAGATCTATCTTTAGAGTTCGCGTCAATTAGGGTGTCTGTTCCCTAATTCTTAGATTACCAGACTAAAAGGGGCATATTCAGTTTCAATCATTCAACCATAGAACGTAATTTCGATTACTTGTGTCTATTTCGTAAAACAGTTATAAAAGCAGCGCATGTATTCTCAGTCCCAAAAATATATATTGCAAAAGCATTTAAAAGGAAATAATGAAACTCACCTAATGTATTTTGTAGTAAAAATACATATAACGACAATGGACAAAGGTAAGGTTGGCCTCGGATTCACGAACCTATATCATTTGCTTAATTATTAAAACATATAACGGAAATTACATAACTTTTATTTATTGATATATATTATTTATATATATATTTGTATTTGTATAGAATTTATATTAAATTCTATTTAAAACATATACTTATTTTATATCTTAAATTATATTTGATATATATTTATTTTGTATATATATATATATAATTATATATCTTAAAGTGATTTATATTTATTCATTCAATTATATTAATATATATATGTCCATATATTTATATATATATATATGTTTAGTATTATTTAAATTTAGTAATTTGTTATACAAGATATTTATAAGAAGAATATATATATATTTGTTTGATATATAGTTAATATAATTATGGTATATGTATTATGTATACTTTATGTACGTAACATTTATCTAATAAACAAATTTTTATAGTTTTAATAATCATAACAATATTGTTAATAATAATAATAATAATAATACTAATAATAATAATTTTAAAGATAATAGTTTTCATAATAATAATAATACTACTATTAATGATAAAAATGTTAATTTGCATTTTGATAGTGATAATAATAAATATCTTATCAATAATAAAAATATAACCACGATTGTAACCAAAATTATATATCAATATTAAATGACAATTACAACTTTAGTAGGTATAATAACACTAATAATTATTAAACATAATAATAATAATAATAATAATAATAATAATAATAATAATAATAATAATAATAATAATAATAATAATAATAATAATAATAATAATAATAATAATAATAATAATAATAATAACAATAATAATAATGATAAAGAAATAATAAATCAAGGAGTATACCCTTTTTCTAAAAAAAATGGCCCAGCCGGGACTCGAACCCGCAACCTCTTGAATAATACTAACACCCCTAACCATTCAATCCGTGTTGTCTTTCTGATTTATAACTGAACCCATAACTATATAACCTTTTCAAACTGTTATCCTTCTTCTTCAACAATGAATCGAATTCACAAACTATATAGCTAAGCATAACAGAAACTTACTCGATTGCATCCTGAGATTATATGGAGTTTGAGACAACAAAATAATTGTCATTATTCGGATAAAAAAAATAAAAGAAACAAAGAAAATATATACCCCCGTCGCTGTTATCGTTTAAAAAAAATATAGATTAAGAAATTTAGAATGTTTTATGGTATAATTTTAACATGAAAAGTTTTGTAAATCGTTCAAGGAAACTACAAAAATCATCAATTTAATTGGAGATATCAAAACAATTACGAATTTCTCTATGAACGAAAAGGTTGACTTTTGGAATTTTAAGTTTGACTCGTGAATTCATTCTTGATAAAAAGAATTGGGATTTGTAATTTTACAGATAGTTTGAAAATACCATTCCTAAAAACTTGACATTTATACATTTTGAAATCAATTTCTAAATCGATTGTTTTGAAAAATGGGAGCAGAAGCAGAGTTTTTGCTGTGTTCATCCACAATTTTGATTTAAATTCGATTAGTGAGGAATGGTTACTGACTTCTTGTGATTTGTAAATGATAAAGTGAGGTGATATAATATCAATTACAACTGGAGTCAGTTGTATTCTAGTTCAACGAAGTCGACAGGAGCTAGTCTGTAGTACAGAAATATACATAAACAAATTAAAAGTAGAATTAATAGTTTACTGACTTTGGACATTTTTTGTGGTGAAGATTCGATTTGCAATCTGATCAAAAGCATAAAACAAAAACAACTACAGTTTGATTGTGAGGTTACCTATCAATAATTACTCACAGAGAAGTAGGAACTCAGAAAGAAGAAAAAAATAAAAAAATAAAGTAAAAGAAACAGATAGGGATATATCTATACGCGTGAAAATCTGTTTCTATGATTATAAGGTTTAATAATAATAATTAATATCATATTAAATATAAATTATTAAATATAGTAGTATATTAATATTAATTATAATAACAATCCTAATAATAATAATAATTAATCTTACTGATAACTGGATATGATAATAAAAATGATAATACTAATAGTGATAATAAATTTTTATAATAGTAACAATACTAACTATAATTATAACAATGGTTTTTAGTATTAATAAAATGTAATAATATTAATGATGTAATGATAGTATTAGTAATACAACTATATTTTATTTGTAATTAAATTTAATATAATAGTGTTACATATTATTAATTATGTAATGCTTAATACTTATATAATATCATATCTGAATAGTTAATATTTATTTACGTTTATTTAACTTACAATATACATATGGTAACTCGTATTCATATATATATATATATATATATATATATATATATATATATATATATATATATATATATATATATATATATATATATATATATATATATATATATATATATATATTCACATATCTAATTATAATTAACTGTTCGTGAATCGTCGAGCACAGTCAAGGGTAATTGATGACATAAATATAGATTTCAAAACTTCGAGATTCAACATTACAGACTTTGCTTATCGTGACTTTGCTTATCGTGTCGAAATCAATTAAGATTCAAGTTTAAATTTGGTCGGAAATTCCCGGGTCATCACAGTACCTACCCGTTAAAGAAATTTCGTCCCGAAATTTGAGTGAGGTCGTCATGGCTAACAATAAAAATGTTTTCATGACGAATATGAGTTGATAAATTGAGTTTTCATCATTACAGAATAATACAGATAAAATAATACGATTATTTGAAGAGCACGAATGAAACTATCATGAGAGAGGTCTCAACGGGCATCGTCCACCTTCGCCCAAAAACTTGCCCAAATTTTTATCCGTTAGAAAAATAATAAAAAAATATAAAATAAAAAAAGAATTCCAACGGCTATCCCAACGGTCACTTTTACACTATATAAACACCAACCATATACTTCATTTTATACGCTCAAACGTATATCTCTTTTATATTTTCATCTTTCTCAAGATCAAAATCAAACACTCCCAAACTGTAAAATGTTAACACTTCCCCCAATGATTGTTTCATTCAATGTTCATTACGGAGGTGATTTCCGTAATCAAATGAAGGAATATGAGTGGGGCGACAGTATTTCGTTTGAAGATATCGACATTCGTGATGTTGGTTTACAAGATTTGCTATCCTTTCTGAAGGAAAAAGTTTCGTGTGAATACACATCTGTGTTCTTTTATAAAGACGATTATGATGCGGATTGTAGGGCAAGTTTTTGGTGTACCGATGATCAATGGTACTTTATAAAAGATACCATTGAAGATCGCGGTAAACGCATTTCTTTATATGTGGTTCTTGAAGATGAAGAGACGTTGGGTTATCATTACCTCGATGAATCAGCTGAAGCAGCAGTTGAGGCATCAAGAGAAATACCGATGTCTCCAGAGTACCTCACGGATGGTGAAATGACTGGTGAACGATACTTTGCAGATGATAATTGAAATCGACGAGTAGTTTGATTGTAATCTTTTAATTTTTAATTATCGTGATGTTTTAATTTTTAATTATTTGTAATTTCAGTGTTGTTGTCGAGTTTTATATCTTCCTTTATGTTTCGGAGCTCTTCGTCTTTTTAATCTTTTCTCGATCTCTAGTAAAACGAGTAATGGTCTAGAATTTGTAAGTATGGAGTTTCGAGTGAATTTAATGTTATAATCAAGAAAGATCGTAATAGCACGATTTGATTCGTTAAATTACCAGAATCATTGAGAATAGAGCTATCAAGAATATACTTTCTTGATATGTTCAGAAGTTAATTAGAATGAAAGAGTTATGTAACATGACACATGATGGTGGTATGATCTACTGTGAACCACCATGTCCCATTAGAACTCAGCATGACTTACTGTAATATAATCACGTTGATCAAGTGTCATTATATTATACTAACTCATGCATCAGTTCCCAACATTACTTCAATAACATTCATATTTTAAGCTCGAAAGTTTACAGAATATAGAAACTAACAGTTTCTATATGTTGTAACACTGATAGCACGAAGAGATAAATGATTTCAGATAGTATTAGTTATAAAAATATATTCAGAAATATCGAGGATAATTATAATGAAATATACGATAATATTTTTGAATATCTAAGATCAGAGGATGATGGAGACTATTGTCCGCAAGGGTTTAGAGTAAGGAGCAAGATATTCACTAAAGACTTTAGCAGACATTGAATCATTTGGATTCTTTGAAGTCAAACTTATTCTTTGTGATTTGTCCACGGCTTTCTTCATAGTTTCGCATAATCTGCTTTTTGGTACTAAATTTTCTATTAAATGTTTCCAATATAATGATACACAGGGAAAACGAAGAGGTATATAATTTCGGACGAGAATATTTATGAAAATATCCTCAGAAATATCGAAGATATTGATGATGATATTTTGGAATTTCTAAGTTCGATGGTTGATGGAGAAAGATTTTCCGCAAGATTTTAACATGACTTCGAAGCAAGATATTCTCTAAAGATTTCAACGGATCCAGAATTATCTGTATTCTTTGAATATAGGGTAGGGTCCTTGTATTTATCCTTGGCCTCCTTTGTGGTTAGCTCAATCCGTTTTCCAGTTCCAATTTTTCTGAGCTTTTCCAACCTACTATTTTTTATCATTAAACTTCTGACGATTAAGGTCGTTTACGGTTGTCTACAGTTTCTGCTGCTTCATTCAGCTTTTTCAACATTCAGAGTATTGATTTGTAGACTAGGTGCTGTTCAGAGTTTCAGAATGAAAGGCCATAATTCTAAAAGATAAATGTCATACATATAACTGTTGATGTAGATATGCCGTAAGTTTTCAAAGTACTGATTGCTGATTCCCGGTAATTGGTATGGCAGTTCTCGTTACAAGATGCGGATGAATATATGATAGGGTTTCAATGAATAAATATAATGATTTGTCAGAGAGATTTAAGCCAAGAAGCAACGAGGTTGCTGGTACGTCTGCGGGTAATAGGGTGGAATATAAAAGAATTCTCCGGTATCAAAAGGGTAATCGTATATATCAGGATTTATAGTAAGGCTACTTTGAATGAAGAGTCGAAGTTGACCTGCTGGAGCTGTGACAAAATTGGCTACTTTGAAAAGGAATCGCAAGGTTATTTTTCGCTAATAAATGCCAAAAGATCTGACACGGCTACGTGTTAAACTTTTACTCAATTGCCGAGAGTTTTTTAGGTGCATAACTATATACATAAATCTTTTCTTCCGTAGATGTAGTGCGGTTGATTCATCTTCTCAATTGAGGTGTTTCCAAGAATCATGAAAGGTTTGAACGCAGATTAGAATTGTCAAGATACAAATGAAGTTTACAATGGAATCAAGTGGCAAACTTGAAGAATTGTTTAGTTTCATATGTTATAGTCAATATTTTAATTCATTTTAATTGTCCAATGTTGGTAGTCCACAGTTGATAGTCCACAATTAGAAATTTAATAATTTACGTATAGTTTAATATATAATATTCGAATTAATTAATACGTGTCGTGACCCGTATACGTCTCAGACTCGATCACAACTCAAATTATATATATTATTGTAGAGTCAACCTCAACCCTGTATAGAGAACTCGATCATTACTGCATATAGAGTGTCTATGGTTATTCCAAATAATATATATAAATGCGTCGATATGATATGTCAAAACCTTGTATACGTGTCCCGATATTTAAGGTGCGAAAAATAAATACAGAAATTAAATGACAATAAATAAAGTGCGTAAAGTAAATAATAGAAATTAAATGACGATAAATAAAATTGCGAGAATATAAATTACGATAATTAAATTGCGATATATAAAGTGTAATCATTTAGCTGGGAACAATTAGCTAGGAACAGTTAGCGTGGATTCTTAACAAAATTTCTCATAGTTAATTTGTTTGTTTCTAACAAATTTTATTTTGTCCAATGTTTTCTTCATTATGCCACTTGTCGGATTCTGATAGGTCAAAATCCAAATATGAAATTGAATGAAAATGGTTATTCTGTGAAGAACGGATTCGTATAGCTGTGGTTGAAAATAGGCTAGTAAATGACTGTTGAATCAGATTCGAAGAATGTACAGTGTAACTTATTAATGCGACATCTAAATATTCTTCGGGTATTACCTACCCATTAAAATATTTTCACCATTAACAGTTTGTACAAGAGAATTTTTAATTACAAACTTTATGAAAACATATATACATATATATTTTCTTCAGATGTATTCATCGATTTAATGAGTTAATATGATATTAAACTCATTTGCTTTTCGGTTGGAACTAGAATAAATAATCTCTAAAACTTTAGAGATTACATATTCGCCATGTCGAACGAAGATAAATGAGGTAGAACGATACGTAGAACGAAGATCATACTCAAAGTACAGATGATGATATTGAAACATGGATTGTTGATGGTACTGGTGCTGTTATTGATTGTACTGTTGGTGCCGGTGATGTTGCTGAAGCTGGTACATTTTGCACCATATTCTCCGAATTGATTATTCGAGCGCGAAGTTTGTTGACTCGTTACTCCAGGACGATTGTCGGTCGGAACGAGCGGATGAATAAGGTTCAGAATTGTGGATAGAATATAATCTTGTCGAGTTACCCCGGAAATGAGACTGAAAATGGTGTCTCGAACAGGTTCGCCGGTAAACGCTTCAGGTTCATTGTCAAGAGGTGAATTCGGTTGGTGGAAGGGATTGCCTTCTTCTCGTCTCCATTAATTAAGTCGACTACGAACTCATCATATGAATTGAGGATGGTTGGTTGGTTGATTCATTCTGGTGACGCATGCTTTCGGAGCTAAGGTGGATATCTATATCGGAATAGCTGTCAGAATAACTATTGGAATAGCTATCGAAATCTGAGGAATTCGAACTGGTTGAGGGATTCATCTCGTACGATCAGATGAAGGATATTCGATAAAAATAGATTATAGGATGTAGATTAGTACCCTGCAATACATAATTTACATATATATATGTAATACTAAAATCCCATAAGTTACGGAGGAATCTACAGAAGTTGTCAGGCAAAGTTACAGTAATAGATACGCTAAGATATAAAGTAGCAGATACACTAAGATATAATTTTTTTTGTCTATACACTATTCATGCAGTCAATGCAGTAAAACGTGTCTAGACTAAGAATGATAAGCAAGTGATTCCCTAAGAATGATAAGCAGGAAATTTTTGACACGAAATGATAAGCAAAACTTTTGACATGCAGACACGGTCGGAGTCCAGACTCACTAATGCATCCTAACGACTTATCAGTTAGACACATTAATGCAGACCTAGTTCGCTAAGACCACCGCTCTGATACCAACTGTAGAGACCCGTCCTAATCCATCCGGACGAAGTCCATATCGATTATAAACGATTCACAACAGTTGATTACATCGCGAGGTACTTGACCTCTATATGATATATTTTACAAACATTGCATTCGTTTTTGAAAAGACAATCTTTCATTACAACGAAAGTTGACAACATGCATACCATTTCATAATATATTCAACTATAATTGACTTAATAATAATCTTGATGAACTTCGACGACTCGAATGCAACGTCTTTTGAAATATGCCATGAATGACTCCAAGTAATGTCCTTATAATGAGCAAATGCACAGCGGAAGATTTCTTTCGTACCTGAGAATAAACATGCTTTAAAGTGTCAACCAAAAGGTTGGTGAGTTCATTAGTTTAACATAAACAATCGTTTCCATCATTTTAATAGACCACAAGATTTCATATTTCCAATTCTCATAAACATGCGTCCCATACATAGAGACAAAAATATCATTCATATGGATTGAACACCTGGTAACCGACATTCACAATATACATATAAGAATATCCCCATCATTTCCGGGATCCTCCATCGGACATGATATAAATTTCGAAGTACTAAAGCATCCGGTACTTTGGATGGGGCTTGTTGGGCCCGATAGATCTATCTTTAGAGTTCGCGTCAGTTAGGGTGTCTGTTCCCTAATTCTTAGATTACCAGACTAAAAGGGGCATATTCAGCTTCGATCATTCAACCATAGAACGTAATTTCGATTACTTGTGTCTATTTCGCAAAACAGTTATAAAAGCAGCGCATGTATTCTCAGTCCCAAAAGTATATATTGCAAAAGCATTTAAAAAGAAAATAATGAAACTCACCTAATGTATTTTGTAGTAAAAATACATATAACGACAATGGACAAAGGTAAGGTTGGCCTCGGATTCACGAACCTATATCATTTGCTTAATTATTAAAACATATAACGGAAATTACATAACTTTTATTTATTGATATATATTATTTATATATATATTTGTATTTGTATAGGATTTATATTAAATTCTATTTAAAACATATACTTATTTTATATCTTAAATTATATGTGATATATATTTATTTTGTATATATATATATATAATTATATATCTTAAAGTGATTTATATTTATTCATTCAATTATATTAATATATATATGTCCATATATATATATATATATATATATATATATATATATATATATATATATATATATATATATATATATATGTTTAGTATTATTTAAATTTAGTAATTTGTTATACAAGATATTTATAACAAGAATATATATATATTTGTTTGATATATAGTTAATATAATTATGGTATATGTATTATGTATACTTTATGTACGTAACATTTATCTAATAAACAAATTTTTATAGTTTTAATAATCATAACAATATTGTTAATAATAATAATAATAATACTAATAATAATAATTTTAAAGATAATAGTTTTCATAATAATAATAATACTACTATTAATGATAAAAATGTTAATTTGCATTTTGATAGTGATAATAATAAATATCTTATCAATAATAAAAATATAACCACGATTGTAACCAAAATTATATATCAATATTAAATGACAATTACAACTTTAGTAGTTATAATAACACTAATAATTATTAAACATAATAATAATAATAATAATAATAATAATAATAATAATAATAATAATAATAATAATAATAATAATAATAATAATAATAATAATAATAATAATAATAATAATAATAATAATAGTAACAATAATAATAATAATAATTATTATAATAGTAACAATAATAATAATAATGATAAAGAAATAATAAATCAAGGAGTATACCCTTTTTCTAAAAAATGGCCCAGCCGGGACTCGAACCCGCAACCTCTTGAATAATACTAACACCCCTAACCATTCAATCCGTGTTGTCTTTCTAATTTATAACTGAACCCATAACTATATAACCTTTTCAAACTGTTATCCTTCTTCTTCAACAATGAATCGAATTCACAAACTATATAGCTAAGCATAACAGAAACTTACTCGATTGCATCCTGAGATTATATGGAGTTTGAGACAACAAAATAATTGTCATTATTCGGATAAAAAAAATAAAAGAAACAAAGAAAATATATACCCCCGTCGCTGTTATCGTGTAAAAAAAATATAGATTAAGAAATTTAGAATGTTTTAAGGTGTAATTTTAACATGAAAAGTTTTGTAAATTATTCAAGGAAACTACAGAAATCATCAATTTAATTGGAGATATCAAAACGATTACGAATTTCTCTATGAACGAAAAGGTTAACTTTTGGAATTTTAAGTTTGACTCGTGAATTCATTCTTGATAAAAAGAATTGGGATTTGTAATTTTACAGATAGTTTGAAAATACCATTCCTAACAACTTGACATTTATACATTTTGAAATCAATTTATAAATCGATTGTTTTGAAAAATGGGAGCAGAAGCAAAGTTTTTGCTGTGTTCATCCATAATTTTGATTTAAATTAGATTAGTGAGGAGTGGTTACTGACTTCTTGTGATTTGTAAATGATAAAGTGAGGTGATATAATATCAATTACAACTGGAGTCGGTTGTATTCTAGTTCAATGAAGTCGACAGGAGCTAGTCTGCAGTACAGAAATATACATAAACAAATTAAAAGTAGAATTAATAGTTTACTGACTTTGGACATTTTTTGTGGTGAAGATTCGATTTGCAATCTGATCAAAAGCATAAAACAAAAACAACTACAGTTTGATTGTGAGGTTACCTATCAATAATTACTCACAGAGAAGTAGGAACTCAGAAAGAAGAAAAAAATAAAAAAATAAAGTAAAAGAAACAGATAGGGATATATCTATACGCGTGAAAATCTGTTTCTATGATTATAAGGTTTAATAATAATAATTAATATCATATTAAATATAAATTATTAAATATAGTAGTATATTAATATTAATTATAATAACAATCCTAATAATAATAATTAATCTTACTGATAACTGGATATGATAATAAAAATGATAATACTAATAGTGATAATAAATTTTTATAATAGTAACAATACTAACTATAATTATAACAATGGTTTTTAGTATTAATAAAATGTAATAATATTAATGATGTAATGATAGTATTAGTAATACAACTATATTTTATTTGTAATTAAATTTAATATAATAGTGTTACATATTATTAATTATGTAATGCTTAATACTTATATAATATCATATCTGAATAGTTAATATTTATTTACGTTTATTTAACTTACAATATACATATGGTAATTTGTATTCATATATATATATATATATATATATATATATATATATATATATATATATATATATATTCACATATCTAATTATAATTAACTGTTCGTGAATCGTCGAGCACAGTCAAGGGTAATTGATGACATAAATATAGATTTCAAAACTTTGAGACTCAACATTACAGACTTTGCTTATCGTGACTTTGCTTATCGTGTCGAAATCAATTAAGATTCAAGTTTAAATTTGGTCAGAAATTCCCGGGTCATCACACAAGGCGTCAGAACCTGCTTATCAAGAGAGAGAAATTGTTTTAAATTTATATTTAGTGGGGCCTAAATTGTACTCCTCTTTATTATGAGTAAGGGAAGTATGACCTAGAGTCGTATTTTTGAGATATCAGTATAATCGAATTTAAAGTAAAGCTTAAGATAATCCTAAAGTAAAGGAATAGTGGTTTGCTACCTAATTTTGGGTTTTCTAATTTACAAGATAAAGTGAAGTAAATGTGATAAAATTTGTAATTCGAATATGGTTAAAACAAGCTCATACTATGATTTCATCAGTTACTTTGCCGAGATTATGGAATGATGGCTCATGAATAGGTATTGACCTTGTATTCATTACACTGGTCCTAAACGCCCCTGCCATAAGACATGTCACTGGGTAATGCGTTAGGCTTGAATATTCTGAATAGACAACAACATCCCTTACCCCCGACGCCCGTGCAGTCTGACTATAGGCATACACGTTCAGACGGCTCATCCAATTGAGCGACTCGGTTGGGTGACATATTAACATTCCACAAAGGTCTAAACTGTCTTAAGCATAATAGAATACAAGGTTTGCCATATCCGAGAGAGGTGATATGTTTTGATGGTTTCGTTAATGATTGGGTTTAAAAGATAGTTATGCCCTTAAAAGAGTTCAACTATAAAGAATACCATGGCTAAGTCAGGGTTGACTTCCATGAACACGTTCAGTTATCCTAACGGTCCAATCCAGTATGTATTTAAACAAATAATTCCTTAATTAACCAAGAATCCCTCAAGCGGGGTGCAATGCTTGAGACCGCGTTATGGTGCAGTGTACTAATCAACACTGACCGGGTTCCATGGCCTTACTTAGCAGAGGTACAGCTTACAACAACTGTTGTGCTTCAGTGTGCACGTACGAAGTTTATATGCTTGGTGACTACCCTAGCATGGTCTAGGACCGATAATGTACTAGGGGTCTAGCTAGATGTTTCACTACGAAAGAGTCCTCAGTCGGAATCCAAGGCTTGGTGGACTTACTACAACCGGTGTGCCTCAGTCAAACTTACATTGTATCTGATAGATTTCTCTTACCAAGGGGTGACACAGATAGTGTACTCTGAGTCGGGGTTCGCGACTTCCCAATAACATAGTCGATAACTACGTTCTATTAGTTGGAAAAGCAATTGAGTTTAAAGCATAATCAGAAAGCATCTCGACAACATACACAAACCATAATATTATTTTGGCATTATAACTGACTATATCATAGCATACACTAAAGATAACTACTCGCTAATCATGGCAACAATATCACAAAGTATAATAATGGAATACATTATAAAAAGACAAAGGATAGAAGTACCAGTAGATTAAACGAGTTTCGAATACAAAAGTGACAACTTCAAACTCCAGACCGCTCCTAATATAATCTTTGGCGTTCTTCTCCAGGTACTAGGTTTCCCACACGGAGTCGAAGACCTTGAAAGTATGACTAATATTGTAGAAAGAGAGAGAAAGAAGTGAATTGAAGTGTGTGTTGGAATGGATGACAAAGACCCTTTAAATAGAAGTGAAATTAGCCTACAAACGGCTCGCATGCCGTTTGGCAGGCCGTTTGTGAGGGCTGTTTGACCAGGCCGCTCGTTTCTTGTGCCCGTTTGCCTGGGCCGTATGGCAGGCTGTTTCTAATTTCCTTATGGTAGGCCGTTTGGTAGACCGTTTGACAGGCCATTTGGCAGGCCGTTTGACTTGCTGATTCACTGGATCGTAACTTGATTTCTTGTCTTTCACCGTTTTCGCTCTGGAATCTTTGTTTTAGCTCCGATTCTGTTGATTCTTTTTGCACCGTCTTCGTAATCACTTGTTCTTCAATTTTAACTGACGAAGCGGGTATTTTGGCAATAAATCTTGGAATTTTATTGTTTTTGGGCCTTAATACCGGGGTAAAAACGTGACTTTTTAGCCGATATCAACAGTGTAAAAATGGTAGGGGTATAATAGGAAATACATGAAAAATCGTCAAGAATGACATGAGCAAAATATTCTAACAAAATCTTGTTACGGAAATTATGAGGAAAAAGAATATTGTAACCGATGATATGATATTATAATTATATAATTATTAAATACTGATTTTTATGTTCATAAAATTAAAGATTTATATATAAGGGGAAAGAGAAAACTCTATCGTTATAAAGAGTATATTTAGAAAAGTTTTAGTGACCTACAAATTGTAATACTATAATTTTAATTGTTTTGTAAATAAACAAATATAATTTCAATTATTTTGCACCATCTTATATCATTAAACAATAATTTTGAATCTTTCGATTTTGATATGTGTATTGTATCCATATATAGCAATGGTAGGTATACATTCTTTTTTCGTGTTTTGTTTGTATTGTAGAGTTTTGGATATATCTCGCGTTTGGTTTGTATGAGGTTATTTTAATAATATCAGTAATTTTTGCAACAAAATGAACATTGAATTTGAATAATAAATTTTAAGTTAATTTATGTTTTACATAAATATGTCTCGAACACTCATGGATAGGTAAAAAACAATATTTTTTCAAAAGATTTTTTAGAATGTCACTATCATATGTATGACATCTTATTTAGAGTATAATGCTACGGATTAATAATAATAGAGTAAAACTTATGTAAATCATGAATATAGTGGAATTTTGCTATGTACCAATTGCAATATCGAGATAGAAATGGTTGGACATATGATTATCAGTTAGCCCAAAAATAAAGGATTTGTGGAGTCATATTTTCAAAATCATTAACATGGGCAACTTGTCATACTCCGGTTTGGATGATATGTTCAAAGGTAATTGTCAAAATTCAGACTCAAACGCAAATTAAAAACGACTATGGCAAGCCATTGAGTGGGTCACTGGTTATGTGATATGGAGAAACCGGAATTTGAAAGTTTTTAGGGATAAAGATTGGAATGGTCCCGTGACAATTAGCGAAATTCAAGCAAAAAGTTTCCTATGAATCTCATCACGCTCAAAGTCGAAAAGTTTCGATTGGAACCAATGACTCTCAAATTCAAGCATCTACGACGATAACATGATCTCCATGCAACATTTCCTTGCTCCATGTAACTTGTATTTGTCTCCTTTGAGTTTAACGAGATATGAGGCTAACTACGCATTGCAGCGGTTGCCATGTGTTTTTATGTGATTGTCGTATTTTATTTTAATTTTTACATTTGGTAGTAGTAATTGATCTTTGCTTTATTACTTAACATTTTAAGAGTTAAAAAATCGCAAACCTAATGTATTCATAAGAAAATAGGAAAAAATAAAAAATTTAAAGTAAAATAGAACGATAAACATTTTTTAAAAAAAATGTTATTTTATATTGCAGTGTATATGTATGTATGTAATGTCCATCAACCGAATACTTAACTCGATGAAGATAGGATTGACCAACTGCAGAGAGTGCAACGTGACTCTAGTCCACCATGATTCTAGTTGTGTGAAGCTGGAGCCCAGAGCCAAGTGAGCCATTCCATACTAGTTATAATATATGTATGTAATGTAATGTTAGATTACAGAGTATTTGGATTTGGTTATTGCTGGAATAATGTGTGTTAAAAAGGTAAATAACATGATTTGTTGTATATAACTTTTAGGTTGTATCTTGGTTTTTTAGCATATAAACTTTAAATAATTTAAACTAGCAATACTATGAGTTGTTATTTATAAATACTATCATGATGAACATCATGTTTAAAAGAAGTGAAATATTTGATCGTTGATAAACAATATTACTGAAAAAGTTTGGAGCAAATCGACAATAACTAAAATAAGTGTTTGCTTGCAAATTTGATATCGGAGGATAGTGCTCGAAATTGTGTCTTCGTGGAGGGAGTAATTAATCACTTAGATCAATAATAATAACCAAAAATAAAATAAAAGTGGGTTTTATGAAAATTCTGAAGAGACTATTTGCAGTGTGTTTTATTGTAACTCTTCCACAAAGAAAAGTGTAAAAGCACCTAACAAATTTTTCTCCATGTGTCAAGATAGTAGAGGGTGAGATGTTGATTTTAAAATCATAGAGGATAAAATAAAGAGTGTCAGAAATGATATTGTTGTTAGACTATATTGTACTTAACCCATTTATCCTGTGTATCGGGCTTAGCCCGTTTATCATTATTAGGACTTAGTCAATGCACTCTACTTATATATGTATATGCTTTGTACGCTATGCTATTCATTCAATATATGAAAATATACACTTCAACATGGTATCAGAGCCGCAACATGGTATCAGAGCCGCAACACAGTATCCGTTAAAAATAACATAGCAGTCGCACGTGGTTTTTTTGTTCGATTAGTGTAAAGAAAAAGGGGTTTTTGCAATTCATAGAGTACACTTGTTCTTGCTACATACACATGTCTTGCATTCAAGATTATTTCATGTTCAAGATTACTTCATATTAAAGATTATTTCATGTTATCTGATTTCCTCACTATTACTGGGTTTGCCACCTAGGTTTGATACTTAACTTCCCTTAGAATTTTAGCGTCCACCAAGTTTTGAACTTCTTCTCTAAGGAATTTGTTCCGTTCTGGAGCCATGCCTCTTTTCTTTTGACAAACTGGTGGAATATTTGGGTTCACATTAGGCTTATGTTCAGCAATGTTTCGTGATACTCCAGTCATATCAGAAACTTGCCATGCGAATACGTCTAAGTTTGCTGCTAAAATATTGTAAAGCTTTTCTTTTGTTTCTTTTGTTAATGTGTTTCCAATAATGATTTTTTGTTCTGGAAATGCTGGATTTGGTGAAACAGACCATCATCATGAACTATTGGCTTAACAGTTGTTCGATATATTTGCACACATTCTATTGCTCTTCTCCATTCTGCGTACAACGTTGCTACTCCAGCTGGTGTAGGAAACTTCATCATTCCATGCACTATTGACATTACAGCTCCAAAAGTCATCATTGCAGATCGTCCCAAAATGACATTGTATTGTGAGTTTGCTTTTACTACGTGAAATTAAATGTGAGTTGTTCTTTTATATGGTGATTTTCTCAATACTACTTCTAAGAGTATGCTTCCTTTTGACCATGATGGATCGTTAGTAAAACTTGCCAAAGGAACAAGTGTGTCTTTCATTATCTCTTTTACTCTTTCTCGTAATTTCACAAAACAATGCTCATACATGATATCTGCTCCTGCTCCAGAATCTAGTATATATTCCTCCAGCAATGCAATTTTCAAATCTGGCTTCAATAACTACTGGTGCATCAGAGGGATTAGTGTTAAACAAAGAAGGGAATGCAATTAATTCTTGCTTCCAGTCTTCTAAAGTTTCTGCTTTTCTCCGTTGTCTGGCTTGCCACTTATGTATCATATTTGCTTCGACAAATTATCTTGTGATTGTTGTATGTGTTGCTCGTGAGAGTTGAGTGATTATTCAAAACGGATGGCGCCATATGTTGGTACTATTTTTCGTCTAGCGGCTAAAAGGTACCGGTACAATACTAGAACTGCTTAGCGTGGAGAGATGTGTTGCCGACTGATATTTTCCCTTGGGAAAGAATCCCTGCAGACCCGAAACACGGATGAGATATCCGTGGGGTGTCCTTATCAGTCTTAGGACCAAGCTGGGAGTTGGTTCGTTTAGCGTTCTGTTGCTAAGTGGTGAAGGTTCTAGAGTGAGAAAGTGTACTCTCTGATAAGTGACTGAACTCTGAAATGTGGTGACCCAAGGGGTCTCTTTATAGGCGTAGTATGTTCGAAATTCTCGGGAACACGTGTCAGATGCTGATTAATTTGATTATGTGAAATATCCGGAACCGCCTTTGGCGTGGGCTGACGTGGCTGCATGCCGCTCACGCGCCTATTCAAGGCTTAAGCATATAAGCTAACTTCAGGGCTTACATATGACGCTGGGCGGCCTGGCTGAGCGCTGGACGGACATTAACAAAAACTGTCATAATTGCTTTCTTTTATGCTTTTTGATCCTTTCTTTTGTATAAAAATGATGCTTTTATGCGTGTATCCTCTAGAATACACCATTTGGTTATTTAGAAAAGCATATAGACTTACCATAAAGTTTGATGAGCCTTTGTCTACGGATGCTCACCATAGTCGTTAAGAAGATCCTAGCTTCACGTATAAATAAAATTTTCATATATCACCATTATTATGAACAAATTAATTATTGGATACACTAATAGGATCAAACATCTTGATATCAAATTGTAAAAGGATACACTTTTATTTGGCTATGAGCATTGCATTTTGACTTTTGAGCACGACATATTAAACGAGTACTTTTCACAACATACTACATTATTACTTACTGAATCGGACTTATAGCCTTTGCTGCTTCGGGGCAAAAAGAGGTTTCCAAATTAAGTAAACATGGATAAAATTTGGTATGCACAAAAGTATATGGTTGTTGCTTACTAAAGAAAGTCCAAGGAGTAAGAAAATTCAAAGTCAACACAAAACTCATCTACCATCTATGGCTGGCATATTTTTAAAGAAAAACAAAATCCCCAAATAATTCAAGATCACAACATAAAATGTGACTGTTTCTTTGGATAAAAAAAATAAGTATAAAATAATATTGATTGGTTTAGAAGAAAAAAAGGTGAAGAATTTTGAACTTGAATCTTGAATGGACCAATTTAAATCAAGTATAACACACAGGCAGAACCAAACATCTTATTTATATTTCAATCAAGTGAAGTAAAACGAAAATAATAAAATATGAAAATTGTGTTCTAAAATAAAGTGAAACTACCATCATTTTAATGAAAACGAGCCAGTAAAAATACAAAAAATTACATAAATATAAATACACTTAACAAACCAAACACAGATTAAACGCATGTAAATTCAAAAAAGCATAATCACATCATGTTACAAGCGAATGCAGATGGATTAGATATTCAATTACTACCCAAATAATTAAAACTAAAATAGAGAATTAGGTGGGGCTGTGAGAAACAAAAAAAAATGACATTATATGGGTGTTCAATTTGTGTTGGTTATCTGCCACCATTGTTAACCACCACGGTTTGCAACTGCTCCTCCACAGCTGTTGCTACCTCGGTAAACATAAACATTTCGATTGCCGCCAATATCACAGTCTTGATTGTAACCCCTACCACCACGGTTTGCAGGTGCTCCTCCACGGCCGTTGCTCCTCGGTAACCATAAACATTCCTATTGCCGCCAATATTACCGTCTTGATTGTAACCCCGACCACCATGGTTTGCAGGTGCTCATCCACGGCTGTTGCTACCTCAGTAACTATAAACATTCTGATTGCCGCCAATATCACCGCCTCGATTGTAACCCCAACTACCACCGTAACTACCACGTCCTCCTCTCATTCTTTCATTCCTTCTCAACCCAAGTGGTCCTATACCAGGAATACCAACCACCAATCTTTCCCTGCTTCCTCCTGTTTAATCTAATTGCAAGTCATTACAATATGAGATTCAAATACAAAATATTAATCGGTTAAATAAACTCGCCAACAACTAGGTGATAATAATAAGTAATATTTCACTTGCACAAGAAGATTAACAGTTCATATTATGATCTAGAAAAAATCGCTTAATGTTATCATCAGAGGCGGAGCTAGAATTTTAAATTAAGGGGGCTCGACTTATTTATAAAGAATAGCAATATATATTATATGCTATAGTAAAATAACATAATCTTCCTTTCTAATCATTTTATTTTTAGATGTAAAGTATATCAAATAAAATCATTGTGAATATAATTTATTTTCTTACATTTCTCTAATATTTTCTTTCATTTCTTTTTGTTTCCTTTATTTCCATTTATTTCCTTTCATTTCCTTTTATTTCTATTTGTTTCCTTTCATTTCATATCCTTGTGTTTTCCTTTCATTTCCTTTGATAAAAAATAGTCAAAAATGTCATCTATTTTTTATATATCTTTCCTTTATATTTAATAAATTTTCATTAATAATTTAGTAGTATGTATTAAATAACAAAAATATATGTATTTGAATTTCAACGTAAATTATTAAAGAAAAAATAATTAAAAAAATGTTTAGAGAAATTCGGGAATGGCATTAGATTTTATTTCGTATATTGTGTAGTATGATCTTATAATATAGTAGTCGATTCTCTAAATGAAATTTCATCTAAATATATTGTGTGCTTGGGCTAATAAAATATTGAATAGCTAGACTCGAAATACATAAAAATGTAAGATTACTAATTGACTATTGGAACGATTGGTTAATATAGTTTTCTCAAATTAAGATACGAAATATTGGTTTCGAATGAGCAAGTTGGGGGTGGTTGAGCACCCCTAAGCCATCAACTGTCTCCGCCATTAGTTATCATCCACTGATTTATGACAGATAAGTATGCACTTAATCTCAAATTTTATATTCGATAAGAGAAGTTCAATACAATACTCTTAAATATGGGATACTGGAGCAAAAGAAATACTTGATATTAAAAAATAAGATTTAATTTTGCTTTCAGGTATGAGTTAATAAAATAAAAAACTAAGATCCTTTTTTACGAGAGTTAACTTTTACTATAACTTATGTTAAGAAAAATAAAAGTCAATAACTGATTTAAGAAAATAAAATAAAAAATGAAGCACTTTATATAAATCTATATTACATTCCTCTGGAGTAGTATGTGGATCGGGTTTTTTCAACAACAGCGTTGCGATCACCAATTGTAACTGGCGAAGCCTGGATATTCATAACTAAATGTCACAATTCTATGAAATAAACTATTATGCAAGAGAACACATTATGTACAAAACAGGAACATAAATTACCAACTCACATACATTAACAGCCTTTTGAGTAGCTTCAGGCCCCTCGAATTCGACAAAACCAAAACAAAAACATTGTTTCTGCTATATTATTTTCAGAAGTAAACAAAAACAAATTAAAGTTGAACTAAAAAATAAGTTATACCATACTTTATTGTTTCGAACTTCAATTCCATTAGCCTTAATAGCTGCAAACTTCTTGAACTCCACCCCCAACATTTGAGGTGTTGCACTCATTGAGAGACCCCTAATATAAATCACTTGTGATGAATCTTGCACGTCATCGACAACAACCTCGGCTACGAGGTCCACATCCTCTACCGTAATTACTTCTTCATTCCCAACCTGTTCAAAATATTAATCAGAATGTAACAATAATAAATAATGCCCACAACAAAAAGACTATCCATTATGAGTTGCAAACAAAAAATTTAAACCATGAGTTGTAAATATTGTAAACATTTAAACAAACATGTGCAAACACAAAAATACATAACTTACAAAAAGTTACAATATGAGACATAAAATAAAATAAAAGTGTAAAACAAAAGGATATGATACTATAAACAATAAACAAACAAAATATGAAAAAGAAGCTAAAATCAGAATGTTCTCAATTCTTTTCAAACAGAGTCCAAAGACCAATAAAAAAAACCCACCGTCAATATACAAACACAATAGTACAAGAATTAATTTATGTAAATGCCAAAAAATAACGTAAGCGGACAAATTCCCATAAGTAAACTTAAAACAGATAACTACTATATTTATATAAAAAAATTACCAATTAGTTATTATCCATAAAATAATATTATACTTATCATCAAACCAATTTATTAAAGAATACGCATATAAATTTATTTTAAATATAAAATTATTTTATATTTTATATGTATAGAATTACATAAAGTATAAGATGTCCAATATACACAATTTTATAAAACATCCATCGCATATAAAAAGACTAAAAGTTACTATGTGTATGTAATAATTAATAAAACATATTAATGTATATGTATAATATATTTCATTTACAGTAATATAAACATAATATTACAGTAACATAAAACATAAAATTATGCATATAAACAAATAAACATAAAATTATAGTACCAGAAAACATAAAATTATGCATAATAACAATTACAGTAACAGAAAACATAAAATTATCACTCGATGATTATAATAAAGTAACAAAACATGTGAAAACAGATATAAACACAAACAACACACATACACAGTTATATATACATATATATAGAATACGTATATTGTACTACGAGTAAATAACTTGCATCATATTGGTGAGGATCTTTGTGACCAATATCAACCGTTGTTATCATATGCTTCCAGCTTCCGATGGTACCCAAACCCGGTCGAGCCGGAGCTTTATGCAATTTAGAAGATGACGGTACTAGTGGTACGGTTACCGGATCTGGACTGGCGTACCACTGTGGTGCAGTAACTGCCTGAACCGGAGTTGGTTCGGACTGAGCTGGTCGTCCAAGAGAAAGTTGACTGAGCTCAGTCGACGGTGGTGGTGCGTTAGAAGATGACGCGCCAGAGTGAGACTGAAGTGAAAACGGTGGCGCAGTAACGGCCCGAACGACCAGGTGATGACTTGGATTGAATTGGTCGTCCAAAAGTAAGCTGACAAGCTTAGTCGATGATGATGGTGCGTTTGAGGACGACGCACCAGAGTGAGACTGAAGTGAAAATGGTGCTCCGACACGTAGTTGTCCCCGGCCAACAGCGTCGACCGGCATCTGTTGAACCGGAGCAACCCGAGCTGGTCGGAATGGCTGGTTGTTTCCTCTACCGGACATTTTCTCCGGTACGATACTAAAGGAATGTGTGTTTAATTTTGTGTGTGTTTTTTATGGTGAAAATGTGAGTTTGCAAGTGTGGTGATCAAGGTGATGCCTATATATAGTGTAAAAATGGTAGGAGTATAATAGGAAATACATGAAAAATAGTCAAGAATGGCATGACCAAAATATTCTAACAAAATCTTGTTACGAAAATTATGAGGAAAAAGAATATTGTAATCGTGATGATATGATATTATGATTATATTTTTATTTAATATTGATTTTTATGTTCATAAAATTAAAGATTTATATATAAGGGGAAAGAAAAAACTCTACCGTTATAAAAAGTATATCTAGAAAAGTTTTAATTTTAATGACTAACAAATTGTAATACTATAAATTTAATTGTTTTGTAAATAAACAAATGTAATTTCAATTATTTTGCACCATCTTATATCATTAAAAAATAATTTTGAATCTTTTGATTTTAATATGTGTATTGTATCCATATATAGCAATGGTAGACATGTATTCTTTTTTCGTATTTTGTTTGTATTGTAGATTTTTGGGTATACCTCGCGTTTGATTTGTATGAGGTTGTTTTAATAATATCACTAATTTTTGCAAAAAAAATAAATTTTAAGTTAATTTAGGTTTTACATAAATATGTCTCGAACAGATTCTCTTTGCACGAACATATTCTCTTTGCACGAACAGATTCTCTTCGCACAAATAGAATCTCTTCACGAAGCGAACCTGCACTAGCTACAAAGTGACGGGTTTCAACCCAAAACCCACCAAAATCACGATATCGAGCAGATTTAACCAAATTGCAAGTGCACAACACATATATAACATATATGGAACCTATTTCTAGCAACAAACACCATTTACAAACACTAATTAACAAGAATCAAGCATCAGAATCAGAATCGTACTTTTAAGCTTAAAACCCAAAAACTCAATTTCTAAGAATTAAAACATGGATTCAACAAGACAAACCTGAGATGATGCTTACAATGATGCTAGGAATCAGTCTCTAAATCCTTTTAATTGAATTTCAAGTAATAATCAACTTAGGGTTTGAGAAAGAATGATTATCGGTGCGTAAGGTGTGAGAATGAAAAGAGGAAAATGGGTAGAACTCAGCTGGTGACATAATCTATGTGTGTTAAAACACATACCCTTTGACACACGGGTATTTACCAGTTATTTGATATTTCACGCACCTCGTTAGGCTGGAGCCCAAACTTAACAAATGAACCAGTTTTGCGACTCTTGTCACAAAATGGTCTCAACCAAACAATGAAATAATACAAAGCACTTAAGTTAAATAAACACATATAATACTCAACAAAAACCCTAAGGGCAAAATAGTCCACTTACAACTAGCCCAGTTTCAGTCTGTTACATAATCATTCAGTGTTGGTGTCCAACCAAGTGAGGTTGACCGAGTTGCTTCGTGATTAAACCAAGTCGGGCGTAATCACAATGTGCGGTTGGGCATTATGGTGAAACCAAGTAGGGTGTAGCCATAATGTGATTATGTAGTTACTTACATTGAAATGTATTGCTCGCAATTATATGTTAACTTAGTAATGGTAATGGCATACGGGAGGGAGCTTGGGTCGTTTAACTCGTGAGGGTGAGACCCGTAGGGCGACGGTACGCGTTGGTGTGTTTGTGGGATTAGAGGGTGCAGTCCCTAGTGAAATTTCCATATTTATTCAATGATTGGGTCGGTGAGCGAAGGCCGTAAGACTTGGTGATTCCGAGCATTTCTTCGTGTTGGGCGAGTGATTTTTACCAAGATATGTAGGTTGACTTTGGTGTATGGATGGTAGCGCGGGCTCGCTCGTAAGTTGAAAGTTAATGAACCGTAAGGTTCGTCGTGTTAGTATGACTTCGAGTCATTTAATTGTGGAATAGGTGACATCGGTTGAATGGAACCCTAGAGACCGAGTCTTTTGATCTCGATAGATGATGGTGGTGGAGTCTACATGACGCGGTGTCAGGTGCCTCTTCTATACCTGCTGGCGGACTACGGTGATGGTGTGATTACAATGTACTTAGGCTATCGATGATAGACCCTTAGGTGCATGAGTAACTGTGTTTGAGTTGACAAGAGATATCAATTTGATAATTACGAGAGTGAAGCTTGTGTACACATCGCCTTTATTTCATATTTAGATGCTTTTGATCAAAGATATGTTGCAGACTTTTATGATCGGTAAATACCGTGATGTTGATTCCATAGAGATAATGTCTCAAGATCTTCAATGCGAATACCACAGCTTCTAACTCCAAGTCATGTGTGGTATAGTTCTTCTCATATTTCTTCAGCTGTCTAGATGCGTAAGCAATAACATTGTTACGTTGCATCAAAACACATCCGAAACCTTGGTTCGAGGAATCACAATAGATTACAAAATCGTCGGTGCCCTTAAATAATGATAGAATCGGGGATGTGGTCAATTTTTCCTTGAGAATCTTAAATGCAGATTTCTGTTCTTTGGACCACTCAAACTTCTTCCCCTTGTGAGTTAGCTTAGTGAGAGGTTTTGCTAGAATGGAAAAGTCTTTGATAAACCTCTGGTAATAACCAGCAAGTTTTGGCGAATATGCTTCGCACTTTTAGGCACTTTTCAGTTATGAATAGCAGTGATTTTCGCCGACTCGACATGTATTCCTTCACTATCAACTACGTGTCCGAGAAATTGTACGGTTCGTAGCCAAAATTCACACTTGGAAACCTTGGCATACAGTTGTTCTTTCTTTAAGAGCTCTATAATCAATCGTAGATGTTGTTCATGCTCTTTCTCGTTCTTGGAATAGATTAAGATATCATCGATGAAAACGATCACAAATTGGTCAAGATAAGGCTTGCATACATGGTTCATAAAATTCATGAATACAGCAGGAGCATTGGTTAAACCAAAAGGCATGACAAGAAACTCATAATGTCCATAATGAGTTCGGAAAGCAATATTAGAAACATTAGCTTCCCTGACTCTCAGTTGATGATAACCTGACCTAAGATCAATTTTAGAATAGATACTCGACCCTTGTAACTGGTCAAATAGGTCATCAATACGCGGGAGTGGATAACTTGAAAACGAAAGAAATTGTGGCCTCAAATAATATAATATCTAAGGTCTATATTTTTAGTTGAGAATAGGGGATAAGGAGTAAGGTAACTGTACGATAGTCATAGGGGTGATCAGACCTTATTACCATCATGGTCCATTAGGATTTCTGCATGACGTATCATAATATAACCACGTTGATCCGACATTATTATATTATACTAACTCATACTTCTATCATTCCATAAAGTTGAAATTTGGTAATCAACTTTCTACTAATGTCATCTAGTCAATATTTATCTCCTTACGAGGTGGAAGTTTAAACGAAAATTGAAAAAAAACTAAGATACTCATGTGAGGATTCATGAAAGCAAATTCTTGAAATTGGTTGGTGTAGTTTATAAGATCAACATCCACCATCTCCATGTTCCCAAACTCAGGTCTTTCAGTACCCTTGTATGTAGGGAGCTGGTAGTTCGTGAGATTCTTATGTGAACAAATAGTCGGAAGATTTCGTTTTGTGTTTTTGTTGACATTGCTTTGTGTGACAGTAAGCAGTTGTTGAAATTAGGCAGATGTCAAAGTGACGTTGGGGATTGTGTTGCTTGATTCGTCGCGAACCATGTTTCTTCAAAACATGATTAGGTTAGCGTTAGTGGAGATATTTATAATGTGGTTAACAATATGTAAGACCCAAATATTTATTGTACATAATGTATTTAAGGTATACTATGTGTGTATGGAGTGTGCACAACATGTAGGTGTTGCTTGCTCGACCGTCGAAGGAAAACTGGACGTTGTTTGAGGTACAAGGTGTGTACGTACCTTTTCAACCCCAAATAAAGTTTGTGTTGATGTTTCAAAGCCTTACCATTGGAAAGAAAATCTTATTACGTTTCCAACGATATTTGATTCATCGAAAACGGAGCTACGGACAAAAAGTTATGGCCAAAACAAGTTTCTGAAATCTGACCTGCAGAGTGGAGCGGCGCTCCACATTGTGGCGCGGCGCGCCGAATGGGTCAGAAGCAATTTTCAGCCTTTTTAAAGGCTTTAAATGAAGGGTACTTTGGTCTTTTCACTTGGGGTCGGTTTAGGGTCATCAAAACTGATCCTTTGATCAGTTTGGATCAAATTCTCACCAACCAAAACACTCTCAACCATTTTTAGAGAGAGAGTAAGGGTTTAGAGAGAGAGGGCTTGATTTGGGGAAGAAGGAGTCGATTTCTCACCAAAGCTCGGGTTCTAAAGTTGTTCCTTTCGTTCTTGGCTACGCGGTGATAGTATTGGTAAGCTCAAACTCCGAGTTTCAATTGTTTGATTTGATATTCAAGTTAGGGTTTGAGTTAATTTGTTGTGAAACCCTTTTAGGTGATGAAATGGGTTTAGTGATGCTAGTAATCGGGTTTGTTGTTAATTGTTGGTGGATTTCGGGTTGGTGAACTATTTGGCCATGTTTAGAACTTGAAATTTAGTTTAATCACTTAAGTTAGTGATTATGGAAGTATTGGAACCCATTTAGGGTTATTTGGTTGACTAACTTTGACTTTGGGTCAAGTTAGGGTTTCGTGGTGATTATGACCCAATTGGCGATTTAATGAAGTTTATAAACTTAAAATGGATTAAGTTGAAGTATAAAACCGAGTTAAATGTGTTTTGGTGTCAAAACTTGCAAAGAATGAGATTTTGACCTTTATGGGTCAAAATTAGGGTTTAAGTGTCAAAATGGGTATGACACGTGTTTAACACTTGAGTTCGGGTTTAATTGGCATATTAGGACCATTCTCACTTGTGTTAGTGACTATTGGTTAGTTTGGGCACGGTTTGTGCTTGGAAGTGCATTTGGGTCGAAATTGAACTTAGTGACGAATTGGGTTGATTTGTAAATCCACTCTAAGTGTATTATTGTAATTGTGGTAATGGAATAGGTACTTTCCATTGGCGAGTTGCGGATTACTTGGAAGCATTCTTCAAGACTTCAAGGTGAGTGGAATATCTATATATGTATGTATATGATTTATGTGCCCGTGGAAATGGTGTCACATAGCCTTTTGGTGACCATAGTTGTGAGATATAGACGTTTTGTCCACATTGATAGTTGCCCGTAGTAATGATGTCACATAGCCGTTTTTGTGACCGTAGTGGTGGGACATAGCCGTTCTTGTCCATAATGATTATTGTGAGTGGAATATGTATATATGTATGTATATGATTTATGAACCGTGTTGATGGTGTCACATAGCCGTTTTGTGACCAAGGTTGTGGGACTTAGCCGTATTAGTCCATGTTTTGTACTAAGGCACATAGCCGTGTTTGTGCATTTAGTGGCAAGTAATAGCCGTGTTTTACTCCCACGTTGTTATTTGAGTTACCCGTACACATAGCCGTGTTGGTGTACGAAAGCGTGAGTAATAGCCGTGTTCTACTCACATTGAGCAAGTGATGCCATAGCCGTTTTTGGAACACTTGAGGGGTGATGCCATAGCCGTTTTTGGAACACCTCGGGGGGTTAGCATGCCATAGCCGTGTTTGGAAGCTAACGAATGTTATGAACATCGATGACTTGTTTCGCGAAGTCGTTCCCTAGCGAAGAGATTGGTTAACCATGAATTGTAATTGTTGATGCTAGCATTTAATTTGATTTATTATTTATATTTATTTATGCTAATGATGTTGCTAGTTGTACGGTTTGACGTTACTAGCTATTGATTGCTTATGAGGTTGCTAGTTATACGATTTGATGATACTAGCATTTGGTACGATGAGGTAAGTGATTTATGTGTATTTATGTGATGTCGTGGATGCGAGTAGGTAAGTTGTATATGCATGTATATATTTATTCTACTCACTAAGCATTAGCTTACCCTCTCGTTGTTGACTCTTTTTATAGATTGCATGCGGATTGGTGGCTCGGGTAAGCGCGAGGACTAGAAGACTTGCATAGTTTGCTTTAGAGACTTGCTTTTGGATTGTTTAGGATTGGGTAGCGTATCCCCAATCGCCATGCTCGGCTTCGTTTTGTATTAAAAGTCTTATGGTCAAATATTGCATTTTGGTACTCAAGGGGTAATTTGGGTCGATGTGGGACCCGCTTCGTAAATTTGATTTTATTAATTAAACGTGCTAGTTTTTCATATATGAAGTCATGGTTAAAAGCGTTTTAGCTAAATGTGTCGGGAACTAGTTAAACATTTTCATTAAATTGACTTCCGGGGACAGCGGGCTGTCCAGGTGGTTTGGCGCGCCGCGCGGCCACCTGGCGCGCCGCGCAGATGGCCTGCACCAGAATTTTTTTTTTTTTGTTTGAAATTTCGTCGTGTTTGGTCGGTTACGGTTTGGGTTGTTACAAGTGGTATCAGAGCATGGTCTAAGGGATTTAGGTGACTTGAGATAGGTGCCTAGACTTAGACTTTTGTGTGTGCTTAATTTGTTGCGGGACTTGTAGGATTACGGGTCGGAATGGGTTTAGTTAGTGCCTTGTTTATAGGTTGACTAACGTTTATATTAGTAATGCGGATATTATTAATATGCTCTTGTGTTGTGATAGTAATTCTCGCGTGTGCTTGTACCGCGTAGAATTTTGGTTGTGTTTGTTTATATCATCGAGCGAGGCGGTCGTTGTACTAACAAGTCGATGCGGCATGTGTGCGTAATAAGAACTTGCAGACCTTATTACGGGTGCAAATCGTGTCTAACGAGTGATGTACGACGAGTGTATAGCAAGATGGGACGGAGTTGTGCGTGCGATTTTATACGTTCGTGATCTTATCGTTTTGCATTTTGAGATTGACGACGCGAAACGAGATCGAGGCGAATAACGTGGAGTTTAACGCTAGAGTTGCGGCCGCCGTTGCGGAGCAAATGAGAGCGTTTCGAGAAGAAATGGATAGGAAGTATTCCAAACTTCAAAGTAGTGGCGAAATGAAGCGTTATCTTAAGAGCTTCATGAGGACTAAACCACCGATGTACGACGGGAAACCGGATCCATTGGTAAGCACAACTTGGATTTCGGATGTCGAAGGGCGTTTTCGCACGATTGATTGCCCTCCCGAGAAGAAGACGAGGCTCGCAACTAGTTTGTTGCGGGGTAGGGCAAGGGATTGGTTGGATGGTAAGATTGATCTTGTTGGTGGTGAAACGTTTATGGTCTTATCGTGGGACGAGTTTAAGGAGGAATTCTTCGAGGAGTTCCGGACTTCGGCCGATTTGTGGGAATTGCGTAATGAGTTGCGAAACTTGCGACAAGGATCTATGGATTTGAGTACTCTCAAGACGACCTTTATGGCGAAGGCTCGTTTTTGTCCGGAGTATTTGGGAAGTGATCGTTTGTTAATGGGGGATTTCTATTGGACTTTGAATGACGACTTGAAAAGTAAAATTAGTCGTGGTCAAGCGAAATCGTTTTCGGAATTATTCGACTTGGCTAGGGGTTTCGAGTCGCATACACGATCGAAGAAGGGTGAACCTTCAAGGGAGATAAGGGTTGTTTCTTATGGTGCTCCGAGTAAGAGGACTAAGGGTCCGAGCGTGAGCACGGGTGGTACACGGACGGGTATATCGGATTCTAGTGCGCCTAGGTGTTACAATTGTGGCGTGAGGGGTCACAAATATTGGGAATATTCGGTACCAAAGGGTGGTAGTATGGTGTGCATTAATTGCCAAAAAGAAGGACATCGTAAGTCGGAACGTCCCAAGTTAGCGGGGACGGGTGCGGCGAGGAGACGTTAAGGCACGTTTCATTTTAATAAATATGTCTTTTGATTGTTTATCGAGTGCCGTTTGGAAGTGAGTTGTTAAATGCCTTGGTTTGTGCATATTGTTGTTATGGGTGACGTTCCTAATGGAAGTACCCTATGGTAACGTTTTAATTGATTGGTGAAGGGCGTAAGACTTGGTGCAACCAAGCATTCCTTATTGTTTGGGAAATGTTTCTACCAAGCCACGGAAATGGTTTTGGTGTCCGATTGTTAAGCGCGTGTTCGCTTTTATGTTGAAGTGATGAACCATGAGGTTCGCCGGGTGATTGGAACCCTTGAGATCGAGTGTTTGAAATCTCGATGTATGTCGGTAATGGAGTCATTATGACGCGACATTAGGTGCCTCTTTTATACCTACTAGCGTGGTGTTCGACTCCGACTAGGTTATGGTTGTGGTTGCATTGTACTTAGGGTACCGGAGTAAAACCCTTAGATACATGAGTGACTAGGTGGAATTTGACAAACTAATGAAATTGGATGATTGCGAGGGTATAGTTTGGGTATTTGTGGTACACTTTTCATTCGAAGTGTTTAAGGATTGGTCAAGTCCTTCGTGTGCTCAAGGTTTGGAGCAAGGTATGGTAACGGGTCGTGTGAACCCAATTGTTTGTAAAGTCTACCTTTGGTAGCATTGTACGGATTGTACGAGTTGTGGATATGGAACGTAGTTCCAAGTGAGGGAGTGGCACTCCCGCACGAGGAGGTTTTAGTGTGAGATTTCGGATGATGCTTTTGTTAGATCCGGAAATTTGGTCGAGACCTAGTAGTGGTCAATTGGTGGTAGAGTACAATTTTTGGCTCATTGGTACTTATGATATTGGATTTGTAAATTACCACCGAGGTGGTAAGTTTGGTGAATCTCGTCGAGAGATAATGGACGTGTTTTGGCGAGCAAGGTGAAATCCCTCGGTTAAGGGATGTGCGTATCGGATTCTCTTCTAGAGAAATATTGTTTTGTGCCTATGTTTGATATAGGTGGTTCTTGCTCGATAGTGTGGACGGTTAGCGGTATCCGTTAGGGTTCACTATAGTGTAGCGGAGCGCGATGTTGCACTACTCGTTGTGTGAGGTATTGTTATAGTGGTGAAGCATGACTTTCGGGGTCCGCTGACTTCATCATGAGGTATTGTTATATCGGTGAAGCATGACTTTCGGGTCCGCTGACTTCATCCGGTGTTGAGTGATCTATCAGTTGTTTTATACTCCTATGGTGGGATCGTGAGGACCGTATTGTGTGATTACTGATGCGATAGCCGTATTTCGCTCACATGTCGTTACGGGCGTGACAATGGTCGATTTTGTACGCCTAGGGTTTTAAGTTGTTATAGTCGATTGGACGCTAGCGGTTCTAGTCGTTCGCTTATGATGTTACGGTAGTTGCGTATTGGTTGTATTATGCGCTACAAGGGATGTTTAGTGATTGGTGTTATCCGTAAGGATTCGTTTGGTTCGGTCTTCATCGTTTCGGGTTGTTGACCTTAGGTTGAGACTTGGTTGCTTTAGCACGGTACTTGGTAATGGTACGCTAGAGGAGTGATATCTCGGTTAGAGATGGGATGAGTTTCCCGATGCGAGGGAATGAGTATGGTTTTAGTGCTCGGATTGTGGATTTGAGAAAAATCGTGGATGACGATTTAGTTGTGGAAGGCGATTCGTCGGGAAGAATTGCTTAGGAAAGTCGGATTGGGACTTATGTTGAGGACCGTGGAGTGTGGTCCGTTTGGTTAAGTGACGAGGATCACGAGGACGTGATCGATTCTAAGTGGGGGAGAGTTGTAAGACCCAAATATTTATTGTACATAATGTATTTAAGGTATACTATGTGTGTATGGAGTGTGCACAACATGTAGGTGTTGCTTGCTCGACCGTCGAAGGAAAACTGGACGTTGTTTGAGGTACAAGGTGTGTACGTACCTTTTCAACCCCAAATAAAGTTTGTGTTGATGTTTCAAAGCCTTACCATTGGAAAGAAAATCTTATTACGTTTCCAACGATATTTGATTCATCGAAAACGGAGCTACGGACAAAAAGTTATGGCCAAAACAAGTTTCTGAAATCTGACCTGCAGAGTGGAGCGGCGCTCCACATTGTGGCGCGGCGCGCCGAATGGGTCAGAAGCAATTTTCAGCCTTTTTAAAGGCTTTAAATGAAGGGTACTTTGGTCTTTTCACTTGGGGTCGGTTTAGGGTCATCAAAACTGATCCTTTGATCAGTTTGGATCAAATTCTCACCAACCAAAACACTCTCAACCATTTTTAGAGAGAGAGTAAGGGTTTAGAGAGAGAGGGCTTGATTTGGGGAAGAAGGAGTCGATTTCTCACCAAAGCTCGGGTTCTAAAGTTGTTCCTTTCGTTCTTGGCTACGCGGTGATAGTATTGGTAAGCTCAAACTCCGAGTTTCAATTGTTTGATTTGATATTCAAGTTAGGGTTTGAGTTAATTTGTTGTGAAACCCTTTTAGGTGATGAAATGGGTTTAGTGATGCTAGTAATCGGGTTTGTTGTTAATTGTTGGTGGATTTCGGGTTGGTGAACTATTTGGCCATGTTTAGAACTTGAAATTTAGTTTAATCACTTAAGTTAGTGATTATGGAAGTATTGGAACCCATTTAGGGTTATTTGGTTGACTAACTTTGACTTTGGGTCAAGTTAGGGTTTCGTGGTGATTATGACCCAATTGGCGATTTAATGAAGTTTATAAACTTAAAATGGATTAAGTTGAAGTATAAAACCGAGTTAAATGTGTTTTGGTGTCAAAACTTGCAAAGAATGAGATTTTGACCTTTATGGGTCAAAATTAGGGTTTAAGTGTCAAAATGGGTATGACACGTGTTTAACACTTGAGTTCGGGTTTAATTGGCATATTAGGACCATTCTCACTTGTGTTAGTGACTATTGGTTAGTTTGGGCACGGTTTGTGCTTGGAAGTGCATTTGGGTCGAAATTGAACTTAGTGACGAATTGGGTTGATTTGTAAATCCACTCTAAGTGTATTATTGTAATTGTGGTAATGGAATAGGTACTTTCCATTGGCGAGTTGCGGATTACTTGGAAGCATTCTTCAAGACTTCAAGGTGAGTGGAATATCTATATATGTATGTATATGATTTATGTGCCCGTGGAAATGGTGTCACATAGCCGTTTGGTGACCATAGTTGTGAGATATAGACGTTTTGTCCACATTGATAGTTGCCCGTAGTAATGATGTCACATAGCCGTTTTTGTGACCGTAGTGGTGGGACATAGCCGTTCTTGTCCATAATGATTATTGTGAGTGGAATATGTATATATGTATGTATATGATTTATGAACCGTGTTGATGGTGTCACATAGCCGTTTTGTGACCAAGGTTGTGGGACTTAGCCGTATTAGTCCATGTTTTGTACTAAGGCACATAGCCGTGTTTGTGCATTTAGTGGCAAGTAATAGCCGTGTTTTACTCCCACGTTGTTATTTGAGTTACCCGTACACATAGCCGTGTTGGTGTACGAAAGCGTGAGTAATAGCCGTGTTCTACTCACATTGAGCAAGTGATGCCATAGCCGTTTTTGGAACACTTGAGGGGTGATGCCATAGCCGTTTTTGGAACACCTCGGGGGGTTAGCATGCCATAGCCGTGTTTGGAAGCTAACGAATGTTATGAACATCGATGACTTGTTTCGCGAAGTCGTTCCCTAGCGAAGAGATTGGTTAACCATGAATTGTAATTGTTGATGCTAGCATTTAATTTGATTTATTATTTATATTTATTTATGCTAATGATGTTGCTAGTTGTACGGTTTGACGTTACTAGCTATTGATTGCTTATGAGGTTGCTAGTTATACGATTTGATGATACTAGCGTTTGGTACGATGAGGTAAGTGATTTATGTGTATTTATGTGATGTCGTGGATGCGAGTAGGTAAGTTGTATATGCATGTATATATTTATTCTACTCACTAAGCATTAGCTTACCCTCTCGTTGTTGACTCTTTTTATAGATTGCATGCGGATTGGTGGCTCGGGTAAGCGCGAGGACTAGAAGACTTGCATAGTTTGCTTTAGAGACTTGCTTTTGGATTGTTTAGGATTGGGTAGCGTATCCCCAATCGCCATGCTCGGCTTCGTTTTGTATTAAAAGTCTTATGGTCAAATATTGCATTTTGGTACTCAAGGGGTAATTTGGGTCGATGTGGGACCCGCTTCGTAAATTTGATTTTATTAATTAAACGTGCTAGTTTTTCATATATGAAGTCATGGTTAAAAGCGTTTTAGCTAAATGTGTCGGGAACTAGTTAAACATTTTCATTAAATTGACTTCCGGGGACAGCGGGCTGTCCAGGTGGTTTGGCGCGCCGCGCGGCCACCTGGCGCGCCGCGCAGATGGCCTGCACCAGAAATTTTTTTTTTTTGTTTGAAATTTCGTCGTGTTTGGTCGGTTACGGTTTGGGTTGTTACACAATATATTGTGATAAGCATGCAAAATCACATAACAAATATAGGAAGGCAAAATATTTCGTAAACAAAATACTCGACTTTTTATTAATATCACGGAGATAGAAATCTGTTATTACACAAGAATAGGAAAGAGATAGGCATAGCCTTTACATGAAAATAAAAATAAAAATGCCCATACTAGAAAGACAAGGTCCTATTGGTGCTTTTCAACTAATGTATTCCATGAAGTCTTCAAAATCTTTATTCTTCTTCTCTTGAATTCATATCTACAATGATTTTTCTCAACTGCGCTTGACACTCCTCAACTTTAGCCAATCGGGTATTAACAGATATTTCCTCCTTTTCCCAAAGTAGACCTTGGACGTACTTTATAAACTCTTCCACCACCCTATTTTTTCTTGCCTTGATCTTCAAGAATAACTGCTAAGGCATCAAACATACTCTTTTGATCGCTTTCCAACTTGTCTTGACATTCTTCTATCATAGCCAAGTCGGTTGTTGTTAGGCTTATTGGATGAGCTGGAGATATCACCAGTAGGTGTCTCAGGTTCTTTCCTCTTAGGTGAATGGGCTTTAACCACGGGGGGTTCATGCTCTCCCATGCGTTCTTCCTCAATAGACTCCGCAATTTTCCACTCAATAGCCTCCTCAGAATCACCATCATAGCCAATGTCTTCGGAAGAAGAATCATGATTGGGTGATTGGGGTGGTGTAGCAGGAGTATACACGGGTGAAGCAGGTGGTGTAGCAGGAATATAGTATGGGTTAGTTGGTGATAATGGTGGTGAAGCAGGTGATTAGTTGGGTGTGCGAACAGATCCTTCTGAGTCGGACCCTTCAGAGTCGGAGATGACGATTGGGTTGTGGCTAGACATCCTAAAAAAAGAAAGGGAATTAGAAATATTCCAAAGAAGACGTAAAAAGCACGAAGTAAGATATAAAGGAAATGCACTTAAAACTAAGGCAAGAAAGGTTATAGTCCTAAAGATTGCTAAGGCACCCTAGCTAGCACATAAGGCACACATAAAATGCAATCCTGGTTCTCTATAACAACCTGACTCTGATACCAATCTGTCACATCCCTAAAAGGGACCGGGGGTAAATGTGACTAACCAATACCATAACACAAGTGTATAAGAGATAACGACTCTAAATAAGACGTTTTTATTAAAAATTATAGTAATGTAGCAGCGAAAATAAATGTTTACATTAATAATCCAAAATGAAATAATAATTATTTAAATGCAAAATAAAAATGATAAATGAAGACTCCAAGTAGCAGCATTCAATATCACCAAGTAGCAAAGCTAGCAATCACCAGAAATAAAACATACTTTAAAGTGTCAACCAAAAAGGTTGGTGAACATCATAGGTTTATCAATAGTAACCAAGGTTTTTATACCACAAGATTTAGTTTAAAAGCAAATTGATATAGACATATCAATTCAAAAGTAATGATGTGTTGCATGATATCGAGACTAAACAAAGTTTACCCCATGACACTTTATCCGTCTGTGTCATTAAATCATTATTATGTATCCAAAGACCAGCGGTCAATTGAATAGAGACGTTACGCTCAATAGGCCTACTCACAATAATTAAGCTTGCATTTATACGTAGCAACTAACGATATCATGGCAGGGATTTAGCATGAAACATAGCATGGCAGCATAGTTATAGTATGAATACTTGTGTCTAAAGCGTAAAACAGTTTAAAAGCAAACACGTGTCTCACCCCAAAGTTTGTAAAACACTTACGAGATAGTAAAAAACGGGGCTATGAAGTTCACCTTAATAGCAGATGAAGTTATTCCACGAAAGTAATGAACGGAAGTAAATGACCGGGATCTCAACCTAGAGATATAAGTTTGATCATTAGTTTGTTCAACTGAGAAGTAGTAAGTTCATAAGTAATCTTATGAGTTGTTAAGTTGTTACACATATTTGTGTGTCCACTATAATCATGTTTAGATGTTGTACAACTTTGCCCAAACCTCGGTGTTATCAAGTAAGTCAAGAGATGACCAGATGTGGGGGTCAGGAACTTTCGGCTAGACTATAAGTCTACAACCTTTCATTTAATTCAAAACCTTATTCCCATAAGCAGTCTGAGACATCATCCACATGACCGTAAGTAGCGGTGAAGCTTGTATAAGCCATACATTATCAGTATGATTATAGTTTTCACTTAGCATGCGTGTATAGGAATACAACACATTTAGTATAATATATCATATGTATTATTATACTTAAATGTTTATTTGTATTATATATTACTATTAGTAAAACATTATATGATAAATATAACTTAGTTAAATTAGGATGTTACAATATAAGATATGTTTATAGGTTATAGTATTATTTTATAATATTATCACTTTATTTAATATCTTAGATATATTATACTTTAAATGACTTAGATAAGTTTTAAGTTCAAACTTTTATCTTATCTAAATCGTAATCTGTTTTAAAGTTATCATTATCACCTTATCATATTAACCTTTTAATTATCTTAATCATTATACTTTTTTATCATTATCCATTATATTTGACATAAAATCTTATCACCTTAATATTTTCATAATCATACTTATCACAATTTTTATGATCTTCATTATCATGTTTATCATAATACTTATCACCATCATACCTATATCTTATACATAAGCATGATACATATATCATAAGATCTAATCTTATCATGCTAATCATACAAAGATACATACATATAATCATAATTAAAATTTTACACTTCATATTCATATATTCATATACATACACACAAATGCATACATGCATGCTAAACTTATTTTCTTATTTTTTTTTTTTTTATCTTGCACATTCATATTCATGTTCTTTAATCTTCATGTGTTCATAATTCATTCTTATTACTTCACAATTAATCATATTTATAACCATAAACTTAAAGAATTGAAACACATAAAAAGTAGTTTATGGATTAATGAGGTACCTTAGGAGTGTTTGAGCAAGACAAAAGTAGTGTTTGATGGTGGTGGCGGAACCGTACAGCAGCAGCCACAAAACAGTGACGAAAAACCACCAAAAAATGGCAGTATGTGGGTGTTTTTGCGGCGGACAGCAGCCTCAAAAACGCAGTAGCAGTTGGGCTGTTTTGGGCTGCAGGAATAGCAACAAAGTTGCGAGTTTGATGGTGGATGAAGGCTGCAAAAATCGCAGCAGGCAGGGGAGGTGAAGGGCTGCAGAAAACAGCACTTTATGGTGGTGGTGGTGGCAGTTTTGAGGTGGCCGAAGGTGGTGGTGATTCGGCAATGGGGTGGCCGAAGGTTGTGGGGGTGATGAGTTAGGCGATTTTTGAGAGTGAATGGGAGAGAGCTGAAGTAATTTTGAGAGTGAATTCTCAATTGTTTATATAGAGTAAGAAATTAGAGTTTGAAACTAATTACAATTGCTCATAGATTAGTCTAGAAGATTATGATGAACTTAGAATTAGTGTTATTCCTTTGTGATTAGGATTAGTCTTCATATTTACTATTATTTAATTATTATTTATTATTTCCTTTTTGCCCGATTATTTTTATTATATATATATATATATATATATATATATATATATATATATATATATATATAGTGGTAGGATCAAGAGGAAGTAACCAATCGGGGGAAAGCGGGGGGAAGCAAATTTTTTTTTTCTTCGTTTTTTGAAAAAACTTTGTTCACGAACATTATAGATTGGATGAAAATAAGAACATTTAGAAAAGACACTTCGTGATGAATGTTATTATTTTGGCGGGAAAACGCTCGAATAAGTAATATATAACAATTATCGTGTTTTTCGAGCGTATGTTGAGGTTTTAGACATTAGAGTTTAAATATTAGGGTTTAGATATTAGGGTTTATATATTAGGGTTTAGAAATGCAGGGTTTAGGGTTTAGATTTAGAGTTTAGATTTAGGATTTAGATTGAGTTTTTAACACGAACGGTTTAGAGTTTAGGGTTTAGGGTTTAGAGTTTGGTGTTTTGGGTTTATTGAATAAACCCAAAACACCAAACCCTAAACCCTAAACCCTAAACCCTAAACTCTAAATCGGGCTAAATTTTACTTCACAAAACATGCAAAAAAAACGTTAACATTCTTCACGAACAATATTATCTTGAATGTTATTTTTGTCGATCGTTTTCCCGCCAAAATAATAACATTCATCACGAAGTGTCTTTTCTAAATGTTCTTATTTTCATCCAATCTATAATGTTCGTGAACAAAGTTTTTTCAAAAAACGAAAAAAAAAAATTTGCTTCCCCCCGCTTCCCCCTGATTGGTTACTTCCCCATTGATCATGCCCATATATATATATATATATATATATATATATATATATATATATATATATATATATATATATATATATATATATATATATATATATATTTTATAATAAGTATCATTAATCTATTTAACTCTATAATTTAATTTAATTTTAATTGTTCCCTAATTGTTTTATAGTTTATAAAAATGACACATTTTATTTATTACTCGCAGTTTAATATTTAATGTATAACAGAAATGCATAAACTTTACTTAACATGTCGGTTAAAAGTTTACTATTCGGTCAACGTTTTATTCGAGCAAATTTACACTTAAAAATAGTACACAGAAAACTGTAAGGGCATTTTAGTCAAACTAGAAGTGGAAAAGTGAGAGTCGTTATATACAGCATACATAATAATATAATATGTTTTATTTAATTTAATTTAATTTAATTATTTATATGTGGCTGTTAGAAATTTCTTACGTATTTTTATTACGAAACGAGCACTTACCGCTTCACAGAGCACAGTCCGTCGGGTTATAACCAAACAATCAATCAGATTTTATAAGAAAATGGCGGGAAAGTTCTTAAAAAGAGAAATGGAGGCACAACCAAAACCACCGTCGTCGTCGGAAACATCAGTTTGCTGGCGAAAGGAGCTTGATACAAACCTCAAGAGGCTTCAATCTCTTTTGTTTGGTGCCGAAATCGCAATCGAGAAGCGAGATTATAATTACGCTCAACTGCTGTCGCTTCGTCTCATCGGTTTCCTGGATTCTCACTCCGTAACGGATGTCGATGAAGCATTTATTCGTCCGATTAGCCGTGAAACCCTAACGAAACTCGAATCCGCTACTCAATCGCTGATTCCAGAGTCTGATCGGTACATATATGTCTATATCTATTTATCTATACATGGAACGTATTATGTGTAAACCTAATTATTGAAGCTAGCTTGACTACTGAAATTTGTGCGTTTACTTTGTTGCTACTGATACTTTTTAATTTTACAATCTCTGATTATCGTATATATATTGACTATTGTCAATCTGATTTCAAGCTATGGTAGAAGTAAATGTAGACATGTAGTTAGGAAGTGTTTACTAAATTTATGTAACTAAGATCTAGATTTTAGCTCTTCAGTTTCATTTAAGTATTTTAGTTTCTTATGTTTATTTATGTGTGGTGTCACTACAGTCAAGCGTTTGAGCAAGCTGGTACAGATGCTGGATTTGTTATTCGCAAGCAAGGGGATATCAAAATTGAGAAAATCAAGCAATCAAAGTATTACAAAGCTCTTGTCCGGCAAGGAAATAAGGTACTGCATAGCGATAGATGTTTATTCTCTTGCATAATTGGACGTTTTTACTCTGTGCATATGCTATATAGCCTTTGTAATGTTTTTATGATATAATCGCTTCCTCTATATCTTGCTGTTGTAATCACCAGTTCAGATATAGGGCAGGGATGTGTTCTATTGTTGAATTGCAGTACCATAAGTTCGATCAATCTTTTTTGTTTAATGATGAGAATTTATGTTAGGGCGATGAACTTGGAAAGCAGGAAGATATCAGTGGCAAGACTTCAAAAAGTCCTTTACATGGAAAATCAACAACTATGTACGGAGGATTATCAGGAAAAAGTAGAAGTATCAATAACAATTATCTCAACTCGGGAGGAAATTTTTCTACACATGTTAATGTTGATGAAGAAAGAACAAATGGAAATAGCTTGTTGAGATCCAAACGAACTCACATGGAAATCAGTAGCCCAAGGAATGAAAAACTCTTGTCTCCATTAAGCAACAATGAAACTGATGGTGGTGCCATTGGCAATAGTTTTGTTACTGCTAGGACAAAATTGGTATTCTTCTATACTTTTCTTATAACCTTGTAACTGTTATTCTGTTTACCTTAGAAGAGAATAATTTGTAGGCTTCTTTGACAAGTGTTATTGGTGTATTTATACAACAGGAAATGGATGTTAGGCAAAAGAGAGGGTTGACTGGATCACCAAATCCCTCAGTTTCCCCACAAAGTGATGGAGGTAATCGAGGTTATGGTGTTAAATCCTATGGATCACGTCGTGGATTACGTGGTTTTGTGCCCCCTATTAAGTCCAATGGAAATAATACTGGTAATGTAATGTCACGTGCAACAAAGGGTGATGATACACTAGATGACTCAACAAAAAGATGGTATGTTCAGTATGTGTTTATAACTACAGAAAGCAATATTAAACACCATTCTTAAATCCTGATAAATTATATTGTTAGTTTTGGTAACGTTTTTAAGCACAGTTCACTGTATGATTTCAGTATGGATATGCTATGTGGCCCTGATGGTGAGCTACCAGAGAAGTTAAGGAATTTAGAGCCTCGACTTATTGAGCATATTAGTAATGAGATAATGGACCGAGATCCCAATGTTCGTTGGGATGATATTGGTATTAATGATTCTTGGATGTTTTTAGTTATATTGATATTATAAGCTTTTAGTTACTTGAACAATATTTTAATATGTTGTCTGTTTTGCAGCTGGGTTGCATCATGCAAAGAAATGTGTAACTGAGATGGTCATATGGCCTTTATTACGGCCTGATATATTTAAAGGGTGTCGTTCTCCAGGACGAGGGCTTCTTTTATTTGGTCCCCCAGTAAGTGATATATATGATGTATTGGTTAGTATTAGAGGTGGCAGATTTGACCCATCTATATATTAATAAGTTTATTCATATTATCCCTTATGTGTCAAATGGGCCAAAGTCATCCAAGTTCTATCTATAATTGTAAAAACCAGTGAAAGCATTCTCTTTAAAAACTATATTAATATTTAATATTATTATTGAAAGAATGTAGTTTTTATAAAGTCATATGTGATACCCTCAATTAAATTCAAAAAAAAGTGGTTACAAAAGTTCTTCGGGAACTACTAAACTGACTTTAATCAGTACCCATTTCTCTTTAAAACAGTGCAAAATTTACATCCCATTGACCTGTCACCAACTTGGTATATCGTATTAAGTATTACTTATTTGTTCTGTTTGTATTTATATTTATTGGTTTAGGGAACAGGTAAAACAATGATAGGTAAAGCTATTGCTGGAGAGGCAAAAGCAACTTTTTTCTACATATCTGCGAGTTCACTAACAAGCAAATGGGTAACTATTAATTCTTCTAGGGCACTGATACGTAAAACTACACATAGATTAGGTTCATATGATATATGTACTAGAAGCTGTAGACGCTGAGAGAGAGGATCTTAGAATCAACCTAACACGATCTAGAGGCGGAATAACAATAGAAAGAGCTTAAACAGATATCTATGGGTTTTCGGGTTCGTACAAGTCAAACCAAGACTAGATCTTGATAAACACGAAGCCTAGACTGACATTCTGTGGTATTTGGACATGAAGATTGAGAGAGACTCGACCAAGAAGTGTTTTTCGTGTGTGTGTGATGTGCTGAGTTGTTAACCAAATTAATGAAGATTAATTTGGCTTAAATACCTCAGTTCCTATGTCGGTCGACAGTGAATGGTCAGTCGGCCGACTGTCGAGTAATATTACGAATTATATTTAAACGTTTACAAATATAAAATAACACATCGACAATCAACGTTTAACAATATTACAGGTTACAACATGATCGAATAAAACGTTAAAGTTCATGGAACTAGGGATTACAAAATATGCACTAACAAACTCCCCCTAAGACCTAGTTCCTCATAAGTCTTCGATCTGCTTCAATCTCTGTACGGATCTGTAACCATATTGTTCAAATAGCAAACCTTTGCAACACGAATGTACTGTTGTGCTTGAACTCTATTTTCTGGCCTGTACAGCATCCGATTGTAGTACAATGTGAAGATGTCAGCTTCACAGCAATTTCTCAACCAAACGGGATCTAAAACCCGTATCGAGTCTGTCTCATCTTCCTTCAATTTGTCCAAAACGATGACTGCCTCCTCTGAGCGTTCATCGTAGTACCACCAGTGAAAACGTGGGCTAAAGTTCTGCGGCATTTTCATCACAGGAACCTTTCTCATATAATTTACTGGCTTGTATTTGACAATCTTTCTTCGTTCGCCCGTTTTCTTGTTTGTTCGATAAGTGATCGTGGGAAATTGAGGGCCGAATCCCTCAAAGTTCTTTGACAAGTACGAGTGTCTTATCTTCTTGCAGACAATATTAGGAATTCCGTCATAATCCCTATATAACATTTTGAGCCTAGCCACCTGCATAAATTCAAAGTACGGTAGAGACGTGAACTCGTATCCATGTTTGATGTAATCCACTCCGTACTCCTTCTTTATTGCGTATATATTCAACTCTTTAATGTAGGCCCACGCAATTATTTTTCCTTTAGCCAAAAGATTCGCCGGTCTATTAATGTAATTCATCCATTCAGGTTCCGGCGCTGGCTTCTCACAATATTTTCTGATCCTCAACAGGATCTTCCACTCAGCTTCTAGAACTTCTATCTTTTCTTTATTTATCTTGACCGGTAGAAACCCTGGAGGCAAATCTTCGGTCTTTTCTTTTTCTTCGCATTTACGGTTTAGAAGCTCTTCATTCATTTTGAAGTAGTCTTGAAATGTAGGTAGATTTTTATCGTTATTACATTCGTACTCTGGAAAATCACCTATTGGTTCATCTTCAATAATTACTTCATCAAAATCTTTGTCGTTTTCATTACTTACGACAATTTCCTCAAAATCATCACTAGAATCGTAACGATTCTCAAAAGATGAGCTAGCAGTTGCGTCAGCTGAAGTACTTGCTTGTTGCTCTTGACGCACTAGCTCGGCCTGCTCCTCAGCGCTTAGATCCGGCGGGATCTCCCCTTCTTCTAAATCATCAAATACAACTGAGTGATTCAGACGATCCTGCTTTGCCAAAAAATCACGTAAAGAATAATCAATATTTAGAGGAATTACTGACAGTGGGTTCTCGCTTGTGCCTTTAGCAATATCCAAACCTAGCTCATCCTCGCCTTGATCGTTAAAATTACCAAAGTCTATATCCTCCTCGAGATCAACAACCTCAATATCGAAATTATTTTCCCACTCAAGCACCTTCGAAAGTGCCTTGTTCGCTGTAGTCTCAGCCTTTACAATCAGCAAATTCTGAGCATCAAACTTAGTTTGTAACTTCTTCAATTCAACCTGTTGATCTTCAACCTGCTTGGTCAGTTTGGCAATCTCAGCATCCTTTCTTCTCTCTCGTTCATCAGCTTTTTCTTTAAACTTTTCAAATTCAGAAGCCATATTGACAACCTTCTCACTTAATATAGAAACCGCAGCATCTTGTGTAATAGCAGTCGTGGATGCAGCAGCATGAACTCCTGTATCAGTTTCAGCACGTGTTTCTTGAGTAGCAGCAGCTGAAGGTTGTCGTTGTGGTTGTGATTGCTGTGATTGTCGCTGTTCAGTAGCGGAGGACGACTCAGTCCTTTTTGCCTTCTTAATGAATCTTATGAGCCTCTGCTTCGGCTTTGTTGTAACCGAAGGACCCTCAGATTGTTTTCGCTTTCTCAGCTCGAATTGATCAGGGTCAAGGTCATCTCCTTCATCGTCTTCATCAACCAGTATCTGTTCAATTGGAACAACTGGCGGTGGCTGATTAACCTCTTGATCGTCTTCACCAACTGCGACGATATCATCTTCATTACCAGACGTACTGTTCTCATGACGACAGGCAGCACCTGGTGGACATACATAGTTTTCATTTGCGAGGTGGCCAACCAATCTCTTGAATGGTTCATCCGGACCTCTCTTTTGCTTGACTCGATTGAAAGTCAAATCGTTCAGATGATTCAGCTTAATCTCATCCTCCCAAACCTTATTCAAACCTTGCACTTGCTTTTCAATCATCACCTGCAAGAACCTAGGAAACATTAAGTGGCTCTTCTTTTTCACGTTCACCAACATGCTTCTGAAAATTACTTCGGAGAAGTTGAAGTCCGCATGAAGAACTAGTGCTGCAAACATTGAGCTATAAGTCTCATTCAGCTCATCAAAACCGCCTACCATTGGATTCATGCATCTCAACAACACCAAAGTTAGGTATTTGTATTGATGACAGAATCGAGTTCTCTTAACAGCTCCTTTCATTGGATCACCAGAGTATCCACATCTTACTAGACACCTTCGGACCTTAGTTCTATTCAGTGTGACTGGCATAGAATCATTATCTGGAAAACCTAAGTCTTCACGAACTGTCTGTGCCGAGATCTTTACAATTGTACCACCAACGCTGCTTCGTATTACCTTTCTTCCTTGTTCAGTGACGATAGAAGCATTGTTCCAGAATTCTCGTTGGTGTGAGTAGTATGCCTTGCATTCTAGAGTTATTGCAGTATGAATCCTGGACCTTTTCAAGAATTTGATAATATCAACGAAGCCTTCCTTTGCTTCAGGTCCTTCCTCGTTTAGACATGCCTCTGGATTGGCATTTTCGCTTGCCGTCAGGCCTGGAAGATTCTTGGACAGAATCACCTCTTCCTCATGTACATCTTCGTTCACTGGACTACCTAGTTGAGCCATTTATTCTGCTATACAAACATATATACAATAATCGAAAAGCGTTAAATCGAAAAATTTAAAAAAATACAGGAAACAACAGTCGGTCGACATACAATGTAAGTCGGTCGATTTTCAAGGACAGTCGATCGACATACAGGTAAATCGATTGACTTATAAAGTCGGCCGACATACGCTAAGTCGGTCGATTTTCAAGGACAATCGGCCAACTGATTAAACGAAGCAAAACGCAGATCTAAACATAAATTCTTCGATTTTATGGTGTTTTGACTCAATCAAAGTCTAATACATGTACAGAGGAGGCCGATTAACATTATCTATTCAACAATTACCAATTACAGGTCCTAAACACTACACATTGAATCGAAACAGAAACGTAAACACGAAAACTTCAATAACTTTCGATTTAAAAAGAATTACCTAGATTGGTTAACGGTGCTGGAATCACAATTCAAAGATGTATACGAAAAACACGATCAAAAACTCTTCCTTGCAAAATTCGAATTTTTGGTAAATCAACACAATCGCACGAGATAAAGAAAATCGGCCGTCTGAGGCCTTTTTATACTCAGCTCGACAATCGGTCGACTTTGGTGTTATGTCGACCGACATATGTGACAATCGGTCGATACACGTGACAAACGACCGACATATGTAACAAACGTCCGACATATGTAACAAGCAAGTAAGTCGGTCGATTTTTGTTCAATGTCGACCGACTTATAGTACAAAATCGGTCGACTGTCTCCTCCTAATTAAAAAATTATTTTTCGATACATAACCCCCGATAATTCCCTCTATTCACATCCACTGGCTGATTTTACACGCAAAAAATTTTCGTTTTGAAGACTTTAACAAGTTTATGATTTGAGATGTGTAGTTCGTTTCTTTTTGACGTCGAGACACTATTTGTAACTTCAAGGAAATATACACATATTCTCATAAGCAAACAAATAAAATGTTTTTGTATTTTTCAAAATAAATATCAACACACTGAAAAATCTTTTTGTAGTTTTTAGGATTTTAAAACATTTCACAATAACAATGCAAATGAAGTACAATTTATGTCAGAAAGTCAATGATCAAGGTTAAGAAAGATCCAAGATTGTATGGCATAAAACATGTTATTTACAGGAAGCAGTTTCTGTAAGTCATAAACCTAAAGAAGCTAAATTATCAAAATGTATACATGTTCAATTAACATTCAGGCAACAGTATGTACACAAAATTTTACAAGTAAAAGCAAACAATAACAGAGAAAAGATTTTAACATGGTTTCTAGATTCATTAAACATTTACTGAGTTTCCTCTTAGACATTTTGATGATCAAGTTAATTAATTACATTAACATATTGCTATGTTAGATTCAATCATTGACTTAGACATCATTTGAGATCGCACGATTTATTAGGTAGTCAATTGAGCACAAGTCTATTGACGCTTTCCGTTACCACAAGCACATACGATAGGTCTAATTGAACAGGAAGATTCTCATAGTAATTTTGGAATATCCCTGTCAGCCATTAGCTTCTATCGTAACGTATACTTTTCAATTCATATGATTCTGATGGATCTCATAGTATATTCAATATTCTATCAATCGTGCAATCAACCAACTGCTATCAATCTCATTCCTTCTTTATTATTAAAGTTATTGGAGGAAACGGAATGAAAGACGTAGCTTTCTTAATAAGTGAGAATTCAGAATATCTCTCTGAAAACATCTTTCGCTGTCTAGGCCTTAATGGGTACAGTCCCATATCACAGACAATGATAATAAGTCCAATAGAATGGTTTTGTTGAAGTATGAATGATTTAAGTTCTTCTTGGTAATCTTCACACTCATTTGTATTCTTGCAAAGACTTCTCTTCTTGATTTCATCATTATCTTAACCTTGATATTTTCATCTTCCATGATTTCACTTTTGTTTTCATGATATAATAACTTGATATGCAATGTGCCTTTTTTTTTTTTTTTTAAACAACACATTGCAGTCTTGACTTTGATTTAGTTCTCGAATTGACTTCCTTGCGATGAAGATCTCTTTTCTTCATTTGTGTATCAATTAACTTAAATCATTCATTCATGGACTGTCTGTAATATAGAACCACACTTTTCAACCCGTTCACAGGAAAGACACTCTTATTGAGATAAACTTACTATTTTGGAGTTTAGGTACGATTCAAGAATTAAAGTTTGATAGAAGTCGGTATGCATAGTCAATTAGAACATTTTCAACGCTTATTGATCGCTTGAATATCCCAATTAGTCGTGAGACTCAATGGTGCAGCAATTTGGAATTTGCTTGGGGATATTCTACATCATGTGTTTCTAGATTATACGTCATGATAGGGGATACCCTCACCTTTTGTTGATTTCCTCAACAATTTTCTTTAAAGTATGCACCTGTGGTAATTAAGTGACTACCCTCAACCGCTGTAAACCTTTCCATGAGTTCCTTATCAAGATATTTACATGATTGTGATTATGATCATCTCATTCTATGATTAAGTCCGTATCCCATTTTTATATAGATCAAACTCGTTTTTTTTTTTTTTTTTTTTTTTCTGAATATCTGATGTTGCATTCATTACTCCCCCTAAAATACGAAAAATCTAAAATCTTTTTGGTTTTTGGATTTTAAACACACAGAAACAATCAGAAAGAAAAGAAATATAACCACACAGTATATACAGCTATGCAAGCAGAACACATAAAATGAAGTTACTCGTTGGTCTCTTCGTCAGGAACGACATCTGACAATATTTTGACACTTAACTCAGTTAACAAGAAATCAAAACGCGGTTTATCAAAAGCTTTTGTGAAAAGATCAGCCCTTTGCGTAGTTGTGCCAATTTGGATAACATCAATTAGCCTTTTCTCATAACAGTCTCGAATAAAATGATATTTAATCCCTATGTGTTTGGTCTTAGAGTGATTCACAGGATTTTTCGTAACAGCTATGGCAGCAGTATTATCAACAAAAATAGGAGTGTTAGAAATATGCAAACCGTAGTCACGAAGCTGCTGTTGTATCCACACAACCTGAGATGCACAGCTTGCTGCAGCAATGTATTCAGCTTCACAAGTGGACAAGGCCACTGCTGTCTGCTTCTTGCACTGCCATGTAACTAGTCTGATTCCAAGGAATTGACAACCTCCTGATGTTGACTTAAAATCTTTCTTGCATCCACCATAGTCGGAATCACTATAAGCCGTCAGTACAAAATCATTATCACAGGGATACCATAGGCCCAAATTCGGAGTTTGCTTTAAATAACGCATAATCTTTTTCACCACAAGCAAATGATGTACATTCGGATTTGCTTGATAGCGAGCACATAAACAAACTGCGAACATGATATCAGGGCGAGACGCTGTTAGATACATCAACGAACCAATGATGGCTCTATATAAGGTTTGATCAACCTTATCACCTTCCTTATCCGGTGTAATCCCGTGATTCACCGATAGCGGCGTCCTTGCAGGACGCTCATCTTCCATTTTGAATCTTTTCAGAATATCTGATACATATTTTGTCTGATGTAAAAAGATACCCTGATTTGTTTGTACAACCCGAATACCAAGGAAGAATTTGATAGTTCCCATTGAACTCATCTTGAACCGTTTCTGCATTACCTCCTCAAAATCATCCACCATCGTCTTATCTGTAGATCCAAAGATAATATCATCCACGTACACCTGTACTAGCATTATATGCTTGCCCTTTTCTTTGATGAAAAGTGTCTGATCGATTACACCTCTTCTGAAACCATTATCAATCATATAGTTGGACAACGTACCATACCACGCTCTTGGAGCTTGATGAAGCCCATACAGTGCTTTTTCTAGACGATATACCTTTTCTGGAGAGTGTGGATCTGTAAAACCCGATGGTTGTTTAACAAACACGGTCTCATTGAGAGTCCCGTACAAAAAGGCGCTTTTGACATCCATTTGATAGACCTTGAAGCCTTTAAAAGATGCGAATGCCAAAAATATTCGAATTGCCTCAAGTCTAGCCACTGGTGCAAATACTTCATCATAATCTATATCAGGGATCTGCTGATATCGCTTCACAACCAATCTAGCTTTATTTCGAATTACAATACCTTGCTCGTCTTTTTTATTCTTCCATACCCATCGAAGCCCATAAGGTTTGCAACCATGAGGCGGAGTCACTAGTTTCCATACTCCTAAATGCTTGAATTGCAAAAGCTCTTCTTGCATGGCATTTACCCAATCATCATAAAGAAGAGCTTCCTCAACAGAATTTGGTTCAATTTGACACACAAAGCATGAATATGCATGTAAGAAGAGTTTGCCTGACCTATTTAGTGAAGAATAGAAAGCTTGCATAACATTCTCAGTTGAAGCTTTCTGATTTTCAGACGTTGAGGCATCATTTGATGGTGCTCCAGAAACTCCTTTCGAATCAACAATAAAATCATCTAAGTGTCGAGGTAGGACAACTGTTCGTGATGATCTACGAACACCTTCAGGTTCTGGTTGTTCTTCCTGAACTTCTACATTTTGTGGCAGATTATGAACACTTTCGCCACTGTCTATAGGTTGTGACTCCTCTTCAGAATCAGATCCATCATAAGATGGATCATCTTGATAATCACCGGATTCTTCATCATCTTGAACAAGTTGTTGTTGCGGCACTGGGTGATGTTGTGGTGCCGTTTGAGATTTCGGAACCATTTGTGATGGAGACGTCTGCATTTCATTCAGTAATCTTGCAATAACTTCATCATCAGTAGCAACAGACGGAAGACCAAAAGAATCAAACAAATTTTCATAATCAAACTGCCATGAAAAACCTTTCCCAGCAGGAATAGCAGCATTTCTTTGAACATCTACTTCGAAATGTTCTTCAACACGTTTAGATACAGTGTTGAAAATTCTTTTGTTTGGATTCCCATAACCAAGAAATATACCAGGAACAGCCTTAGGATTAAATTTTCCTCCAGTATCTCGTATCATGATTGAACACGGTGCACCAAAGGGTTCGAAATGTTTAATGTTAGGCTTCCTTTTATGTAGCAATTCATAGCAAGTCTTTCCATGTCTCTTGACTACTAACAATCGGTTCATTGTATAACATGCTGTAGCCACAGCTTCACTCCAGAAGTTAACTGGTAAACTTGAGTCGGCTAACATAGTTCTCGCAGTTTCAATTAACGTTCTGTTACGTCTTTCAGCAACACCATTTGATTGCGGAGTATAAGCTGGACTGAACTGTTGTTGAATGCCTTTCTCATTGCAGAAACTCTCCATCTGCTGATTCTTGAATTCAGTACCATTATCTGTTCGAGTCTTCCTAACCTTTAACTTGTACAAAGATTCCAGCTTCAAAAACAACAACTTTATATTGTCAAACGTGTCAGACTTCTTCTTTAACATCACTACCCAAGAGTATCGTGAGTATTCATCAGTCACTACCAAACAATATGAATCTCCAGAGATGCTTGTTCGATTAATCGGACCAAAGAGATCCATATGTAACAACTCTAGAGGAACAACAATTGAATGATGTTTCTTTGTTGCATGTGACTTTTTAGTCTGTTTCCCTTTCTTACACGGAAGACATCCTTCAGGAATTTGAAAACTCTTAACATTTACTCCCTCAATCATATTATTATGAACAAGATTGTTCATCTTTCTCAAGCTCAAATGACCCATACGCTTGTGCCATGAAATTGATTCTTGTTCTGTAGCTTTGGATATGAAAGCTTGATGACCTGTTGCAGCTTTAACATGGGCTGTTGACATATCCAAAATATACAAATCTTTATTTCTGGGAGCTGTCATAAGAATCATCTCTTCCGGTATTACATACTCTTTCTTCAAAATGTAGCATCTTTGATCATCAAAGGCAACCTTATGCTTTTTATCTGCTACTTGCGAAACTGACAGCAGATTATTTGACATCTGCTTCACAAAATTCACTTTATCAAAACTAACATTAGCATTAGCAATCACACCCTGAGCTGTAATAAAACCTCCTTCATCTCCTGCAAAAGAAACAGGTCCTCCATTTACTGATTTGACATTAGAAAGTAAGGACATATTTCCTGTCATGTGCCGGGACGCCCCACTATCAACAATCCAGGTATTTCTACTCGGATCGTAGGCGACCTGCACAACAAGAAAAGAAGTTAGTTTGAGATGGACACCCATGCCCGAATGGCAGTGGGTTTCCCATCGACACCAATAACTTGCACATCCATCCATTGATCCTTTGATCCCGATGGATCATTGGACTTGTCAACAACCTTTGTCTCGGTTTTAGGCTTCCAAACGGTACGTTTACCAACAGATTTCTCATAATAGTCATTCATTTGAAAAATTTTATTCACACCTGACTGTACCCTTGTGGATGAATTAGCAATAGAATTTGACTTTGGTTTATAAAAACCTTTTGAACTATTACTTGAAGTACCTATGGAACTGGAACTAGAAGCATAGTGTGTAGTTTTCTTTTCAGTGTCAGATTTTCTTTTTGGTGTTTTCCAACGCTGTTGACAGTTAACAGCACAGTGACCCTTTTTCCCACATTTATTACAGTTTTGAGTTTCTTTTGTACGTGTTTTTGAACTCAGATGCTTATTGGGAAAAGACTGTTTCATGGGTGGCATAGGCTTCTCAACATGATGTTTCAAGCCTGGTCGACGGTTAGGATGCACATATTTAGGCACATTGTTAGTATTAGGGCTCCTTTTATTAAATAGTTCTTCAGGTGCTTGTGTAAGAACATATTCTTTATCTAGGTTGAGTCCCTGCTGATACTTGACAGGTGTCTGAAATATTTTCTTTCCATTAGCGTTCCTAGAGTTTACTTGTTTTCTAGGTGTGGGTTGTCCGCTTTCACTAGCCTTACTAGCATTCAATGGATTTTTCAGGATAGTAATTGGTTTGGATTTTGGTGTCACAAACTCTGAAACTTTTTCATACTCTGAATCAGATTTACTGTCCTCAGCTAAGTATTCAACAATCGGCTTAGTGCTGTCTGATTTTTCATTCTCTACAGGCTTAACACTTAGGATTTCACTAAGGCAAGAATCAGAAGGTTTATTAATGTACTCATTCCTAAGAGGAGGAGGACACTCTTTATAACCTAAACCCTTTTTACCATCATTCTTGTTATAGACAGTATAGTCAATGACATATGACATTCGCTGCCAAGTGTCATTTCTAGCCTTTTCTGACTCATACTTAATCTTAAACTCTTCCTTTTCTCTCTTAGCACATTCAAGTTGATTTAAGTACATCATTATGGCCTTTTGGTCACCTGAAATTGTAGCTCTTAAATCATGAACTTGATTTTCTAGAGTTTTGATTGTCTCCCTGAATTCCTTTTTATTGTTAAACTGAGTTAAATTAGTCTCGTATAGGCCTTTTACCTCAAGATAAGCCGCTTTAACAATTCTAAGTTCCTGTTTTACTTCGGGACAGTATATACATCCTAAGGGGATATCATTCAGTTTAGAAACTATGGATTCAAGTTTAGCAATTTCTAACTTATGATCAGCACAATCGTTACATACCAAAGGAAATTCAGTTTGTACCATAGAGTCACTTGATGTGTTTGCCATGAACGCATACTGCTTTTCTTCAGTCTCTGATTCAGGTTCAGATTCTGAACTAGAACTGGAACAGTCAGAATTATTCAACTCAACTGAAATCTTGACATCATCTATTACAATAGTTTCTCCATCTGATGAAGACGAACTACTGTAATCCGTCCATACATCGCCATCATTGTGCATTGCGTATTTGAACTTCTCATACACTCTCTTGTTAAGAACACCTCTTCTAACATATCTGATCATTGCATAAGTTCGCTCAATTCTTGCTTCCATCTTGCAGATGTAACACATGCATTCATTCGCAGTACCAAGACAACCAGCTTTCTCTCTTTCTTGTTTCTCACTTTCAGTTTCTTCTTCGGTCTTAGGCATTCTAGCAACGTTAGCATGATTTTCATCATCAGCAAATACTGTCCAATCACAACCTTCGTCTGAATATGTTGCAATTAAGCCTTTTGCTTTATCATTTCTGATAGTATCACCGCTCGTTGTTTCAACTGGCACATTAACCTTTGTCTTATTATACTGATTGTGAAATGGGTTGTGAAAACCAGTTTTCTGTGGCCTGGTACATGTTCTTTTGAAGTGTCCTAACTCATTGCAATTAAAACATCTCACTTTTGACATATCAAAACCTAACTTAGTATCTCTAGTAACACCTAAGCTCTGTTGACCTGTCCTTTTCAAAAATTTCTTCGCTCGTCTAATCACACTACCCATTGCCCAGAGGATATCCATCTTTTCAAGTTCATCCTCATCAATCTGCTCATAATCTTCTGCTTCTAAATGAGCATTACCAATTTGACCACCAACCATTTCATTATAAGAATTAACTACCAAAGCAACTAAAGCCATATCTTCCTCTACAACTGAAAGGGGCCTAGTTCTTAAATTCTCAGTGTTGAGAACTACAGTTTTTGGCTCCTGTCTAATGGTGGACTGATTTGTACTACTAGGCTTATTTACTTGGGTTGGAAACATCACATTTTGAGCAGGTTGTGATCTATTTACAGCACTCTCATTAGAAACAAACGCTGTTTGTAAGGGAGCATGAACATTGCTCAATCCAGAAGTACCAGCTTTGTAAATTATAGGACTCTGTTGACCCTCAAGACGTTTCTTCTTGGTTTCCATATCCAAGTCCTTTACCATCAATTTTGATGTGAATTTATCTAGGGTCAGTGATTCACCAGCAGACGAAGCTCTGTCTTCTATCTGTTCAATAAACGCATCCCACTTGTGTGGTAAACCATCTGTTAATTGTTTGATAGCTTTCAGTTCTGTAACTTCTACACCTAAGTTACCCAATTCAGAGACAAGATGACGATAGCGAATGATTGTCTCTTCTAACGTTTCATGACTTAGAGCAGCAAACCTTTTCCATTCACTTTTGATTACTTTAGCTTTCTTTTCACGATACGCCTTATTTCCTTCGACACCTATCTTAATAGCATTCCAAAGAGAATATGAAGTTAAGTGCATTTGATATTGATGATAAATATCACCGTCTAAACCCTGGGTCAATTGAGCATAACATCTACATTCTAAGGCATATGTTTCTTTTTCTGTCACGCTATAATCTTCATACTTTTTACTATTACCATCAGTACCTAAAGGCTCTTTATATTCATGTTGTATCAAATCTCACATTCTAGGATCAAGGCCTCTAATGTAATTCATGAACCTAGCCCTCCATCTAATGTAATCATTTGTATTATCAAGTCTAGGAGCACGATTGGCACTGCCTGATTCACTATCAGATAGTAAAATGTTTTGAACGCCGGAAGTAATTGCCATTGCCTGATCAGACATTTTAAATTTTGATTAAGGTTGAATCTGATCCTAAGTCGGTCGACTGTTGGTGACAGTCGGTCGATGAACAGATACAGTCGGTCGATGAACAACTACAGTCGGTCGACTGTCAATGATTACTTGGTCGAAGTTCTGTTTACATTTAGGCAAATGGTAGTACTTTTTCAATCGGTCGATGTTCCTTCAATCGGTCGGTTTAGTACTTAAGTCGGTCGGTTTACAACTTAAGTCGGTCGGTTTATCATATGTCGGTCGGTTTAAAGACAATCGGTCGAACTAATGACAATCGGTCGAAATACACGAAAATCGGTCGATTGTCTCCTAAGTCGGTCGACTGTTCTTTCTTTCAGAGCCAGAATCAAAACCGAAGGTTTAACGTAAAAGTATACAAAATTCAATCCAAAACCAATTTTTTGACCCAAAAATATACCAAGAACTCGTTTAAAACAATTGATTCAGCAAGCCAAAGCTCTGATACCACTTTGTAGACGCTGAGAGAGAGGATCTTAGAATCAACCTAACACGATCTAGAGGCGGAATAACAATAGAAAGAGCTTAAACGAATATCTATGGGTTTTCGGGTTCGTACAAGTCAAACCAAGACTAGATCTTGATAAACACGAAGCCTAGACTGACATTCTGTGGTATTTGGACATGAAGATTGAGAGAGACTCGACCAAGAAGTGTTTTTCGTGTGTGTGTGATGTGCTGAGTTAACCAAATTAATGAAGATTAATTTGGCTTAAATACCTCAGTTCCTATGTCGGTCGACAGTGAATGACAGTCGGTCGACTGACCATGTCAGTCGGCCGACTGTCGAGTAATATTACGAATTATATTTAAACGTTTACAAATATAAAATAACACATCGACAATCAACGTTTAACAATATTACAGGTTACAACATGATCGAATAAAACGTTAAAGTTCATGGAACTAGGGATTACAAAATATGCACTAACAGAAGCTCTAATGTTGTCCTACTCTGTTCATGATCATATGATGATTACAAAAACATAATTATTATAATGATAAGTTTAAATCTACTGATTAATACAAATGAGGAGGTTGTGTGCAATGACCTGCTGGAGTTTTGACCCACTGGACCTGTTATACCCATAGTTAATATCTATTATTTATTATTAGATTCATTTGAGAGAAAACACCTGACGCTCCCACGGTGAATCATTTATATGTAAATGGGTCGAAATTGCTATCATATTTCACAACCTATTTGCTACAGGGTCTATATGAAAAGCTGCCAACTTATCTTTTTATATAGTTCATTGGTTTTAATATAGTAAAAGGGTTAAGTGGTTATTGTAGATTGGGGAAGGAGAAAAGCTAGTGAGGGCTCTTTTTGGAGTTGCCAGTTGTCGTCAGCCAGCTGTTATATTTGTCGATGAAATTGATTCACTTCTGTCCCAGGTATGTATGATTCTGAATCTTGAACAAGGAAATGCAATCATAATCAAAAAAGTAAACGATTTTCATTGAAATACTCTAAACCGTGACACCATGACCATGTAGTGATTCATTGCATGCTGCTGCTTAATGACCAATCAAATGTATCTGTTATCATTATATTAATGTTATAATTATATTTTTTAATTTTTAATTATAATATATAATAATTTATGATTGCATTGCAGAGAAAGTCAGACGGTGAGCATGAGTCAAGCAGGCGACTGAAGACGCAGTTTCTTATTGAAATGGAAGGATTTGATAGTGGAAGCGAACAAATTCTACTCATAGGTGTCGTAACCTAAAATTTTCTGATTCTATGCTTCTAATAGTTCCAACATTTGCAGTGCTTTTGTCTTTGCAACTTTCTGTGTTTTTTCTCGTTCAAGGCTCCTAATTAGCAAGTCTCTACTAGAGGTGGTAATTTATAAACTCGGTTACTTTAAATGGGTTGATATTCCTTAATAGTTCAAACAGGTAAAAGTAGCTTAGAAGAAAAATGGTTAAATGAGTTAGAAGTCACCCCAAGTATAAATGTATAATACTGATGCATTTAATTTCCCTATATGTTTTCCTTTTAAAATATTAATATTAAATATAAGCCATGATCGAGCCCGTCCAGTCTGATACCTCTAGATAAAAGGTTGCATACCATAGACTGATAGACAAGAAGTTTCCTACACAAAACATAAGCCAAGTGTCCATGTGATGCTTCAATATTCCCCAAACACCTTCTCAGTTGATCGTACAAGTTATGAGTAGTCTACAAACTGAACTTTTTGTGTAAAACCACTACTTATAAAATCTTGTATGTTTTCATCTGTTTCACCATTATACATTTGTTGATATATCTGGGCAGGAGCAACAAATAGACCACAAGAATTAGATGAGGCAGCTAGGAGGCGACTTACCAAGCGACTTTATATTCCACTTCCTTCATCAGGTGCAACTTTGAACTATTTAGTTCTACAATTCTTTGTACTTATTAGAGTTGCCAATTTCAATGCATCCAACAATAATTGGTTGGTTTCTGATGGGTTATCGATTAAGTAAATGTATGAAACAATGTAATGAATGAAACAATGATATTGAAAAGATGAAATTTAATTGATATTTAAATGTAAATTGCAAAATCAGATAGATAACCCCAATATTTCAGAGGAAACCTACTGCCCAAGCCAAAGGCCGAAGTTCTTAAAACAAGTAATTCCAAAATAAAAGATGCCCTCAACATGCTAGCACCACTACTATTTATTCCCCTCTAAAACAGAATAACTAATTGAGTTAATCCTAGCCCTCCATTAGATCTTCTGCACATGCTTCCTTTGATACACTTTCCATTCGGTGGGCTTGGGCTGCACTGAGTTGGGCTGGATGATGAAGGTAGTATACTGAGCTGTATCAGTTTCACTTTTATTTTATCCTCTAATGAGTTAATCTAAAGCAAAAAGTTTAAATTCCAAAGAAATTGGGCTGAACGTCATCGAAGGTGGCAAGGTGTATTCAAGTTTAGAAAACATTATAGATCCCCTTATTTAGCAAAAGTTGGTTTCTTATACTTTTTATATGATAGTTTATGTAGTAACATTGAGCACGTTATTTGAAAGTTTTTAAAGGTGTTTGACCAGCAAAAATAATTACTCGTTTTGGTCTGAACCGTTTTGACTTGCACATTTCATCACTTTCACTACTAATACGAGGCTAATCATATCGTTTGGGGTAAAGAAGCGAGAGCCTGGATAGTACGAAATTTGTTGGAAAAAGATGGGCTTTTTAAGCTTTCAACAGAGGATATTGATATCATCTGCAAAGAAACAGAAGGTATCTTAAATGTTACTTCCTTTCATTTTTTTTTTTTTTTTTTGTAATTATTGTTAATGCCGAATGTTTTTCATCTTTATTTGTTAATAGCATGGCTTATGTTACTTCTATTTTGACTTGTTTCAGGTTATTCGGGATCTGACATGAAGAATTTAGTCAAAGATGCATCCATGGGTCCACTGAGGGAGGCTTTGAAACAAGGCACTGATATCACTAAACTTCAAAAGGAGGATATGAGACCAGTTACTTTAGTGGTACGTGCATTGTTAGTGTTTTGTATACTTTTTTTTTTTTTTTTTTTTTTTTTTTTTTGAAAAGCAAGAAAATTTTATTGATAAGGAAATGATACAAAGATAATTGTATACTTTAGTGTTTTGTATACTTGCCTTTCCAGATATATAGATAACTCAATTGCTTATTGCTAAAGTTCATTTGGATGAAAATGATTTATACGAGTTCATCAACAAGCATTACAATCTTGATATTATGCAACTCAATCAAACTCCAACGAGCTTAAATAATCTGAGTAGTATAATTGATAGTTCGTTCACAATTTATGTCAAATATGTAATCGTAACCATCCAGGTTAACCTATAGAAGTGAAAATTACTGTATGTTATTACGAGTGTGATACTCAAAATAAAGAGAACTGGATTGGAGAAAGGGAGCGAACGATTATCAATTTTCACATGATGTATATATAACTTGCTGATTCTTAAAGAAGTAATAATAATGTATTTTGTCTTTTCTCTGTAGGACTTCAAGAATGCACTGAAAGAGGTGAGACCTTCTGTTTCTGTTAATGAACTTGACACGTATGTTCACTGGAACAATCAATTTGGGAGCATGGCCCCATCAAGCATGTAGTTTTGAAGCAAATAATAATTCACTTGTTAAGAACTCGAAGCGCACAAGTTTGAATCACGTTCTTGATCTGTAATGTTTGTTTATAGAAACTTATTACTCTAGTCATGTTGTGGTATTAAAGCCCACATGTTCAAATTTCAGCAGTATATGGTTGAGAATATGAAGGTCAGCTTCTTGTATGACTTAAACAGATGATTAACCAAACGAAATCACTTTGCATCACCTATGTCAAATGTCAAAGATATTACTAAAAGAATGACTTTCACTTGATGACTTGTTACTGTAATTTGTTTTCTTGTAGGTTGTAAATTGTAATTCACGTAAGATGTTTTTAGCGAGACACATTTCTTGTATTTGAAAGATGAAGATTGGGTCATGAATATTTCATGGTCCAGCCAAACTATGATTCTTTTTTATCACCCAGAGCAAAACCGGATGTAGACAGTCAGGATTGTGGGGAATCAATGATGCAGAAAACTATATAGTAATTAAATTAAAGCATAATGGAAGTGGTTAGTGGTTGGATGAACAGGTCAAACGGGTCGGGTTGTGTATGTTGTACTTCCAGTGTAACAATCTAGTAAATTTCTTGGAGAAAAGTTATATGGAGGTCGTATGCACCATATATCATGATACGAAACAATCATGTTTAACACATTTGGCTCATTTAACTGAACATATTAATTCGTGTAATTGAGACGGAATGTAACCAAAACCCAATTATTAATAAGCAAGTGGGTTGTAATTCATGGCCTGAAAAGCAGGGAATTGACAAACAAGCATAGCTGCATAGCAGAAGTTTATGGCATGGTTACACTGCAACTCTGCAAGCTGCTCACTTTCACACTTGACAATCAACAACGACAACAACAATACCCAATCACGCGCCTGCGAGGTATGGGGTCACTTGACAAACCTTACCACATATGCAATACAAATGCATGCTGATACTTTTCTAAAACAGAACATTGTATGCAAATCCATATCTTTCAAGTTAATCAACAAGAGGATAAAAAAGTTAATAAATAAAATGAAGAGAATTGGATTAGGTAAAGGTATTTCAATCCAAGTCTATATCATTAAACAACAGATGGCATCATGGTCCTTAGAAATTACTCTGTAATACATACAATTTTCAATCACAGCCAGATCATCAATGTTTATATATTTATTTTACAAAAACTAACAAGAGGAAGAAGAACGAAAATAAGGACCACTCATATAGTTTGTAGCACATGATTGCAGAAAATGGTGCATACATTATCGGATATTTTACCACTCTGCTCATATTATTGCATGCTTTTGCGTCATCATGTGAGGTTTATTACATGTTTGAGCGCCTAGGTTGCACATGAACACGATGCCATGATGTATTTAAGATCCCTCTCAAGTTCCAGATGTCTTCAACCTTTTCAGGTTGGACATTTGCAGCTGTGTCTATCTGCTCATCAATATTAAAATAAAAGTTATCAGAAATAAGTTATACATAAAAGGAATTAAATTTACAGAACACGCATTTTTATAGGGCAAGCTATTAGATAATATTGTATAGTGTTGCAAACATGATGGGTGTCTTCTCCAAGATGAACCGTATGAACATAAATTCTAAACACACTCCAACACAAAGGCTTACTTTCCCAGAATTTTGCTGACAATTGACGTTGGACAGGAGGAATATCTATGTTCCTGCATCTATTGGTACATGTCAGAAGTGGTAAAATGGGTGGGTTGAGCAGGTTGGGCAATACACACACTTGACATGGGTGAATCAAGGTCGGGTCAGCTTATGACCAATAGGCTTTTTCCATCTTTTATCTAACAAATCATAATGCATTAAAATTAAAATTAAATATTATGAATTCTAATATACCTAACTTGTTTAACTAAATCGATATAAAAGGTTGGAAAAAATTGAATAACACTTTGGATGGCTTTCAACCTGTTGCTTCCTGCATTTAAATTTTAGCCAAGTTTCTAAATTTTACTCATGCAACCTCTTGAACTTCTAATATGCTCATATCAAGTCACTGTATTATAAATAAATGACTTACAAATGACTTTGTCAGTACACACTAAACAATAGGTTTTGAAATTTTCAGTCCATTCACGCTAAACGAGGTAGAGAGAAAGAGAGTTACGGAAACCGCTTATTCTGTTTACTTGAAATTATTGTTAAGAAGTACAACAGGTTGCTATTGTCTATCCGCTTTTATGGCTCCCGTCTCTTCTTTTGCGAGCAGGTATTTGAAGACAAAAGACACCCACTTCTCTCCCAATACCGAAAAATTTTCATTCGCGTTCAACATCCATCCTTCTTGTTGCTTTAACTTTTGGAGATATCATTCTTCCTTCAACACTTCCCGGGAGTTCAGATGATGATTTTCCACCCGGCTGTTCTAGATCGGGAAAAAAAAATTCAGGCGAAAAACAGTGGGATTCTGGCAACAAGTGGCGGTGGTCACTCTGGTTTTGAAGATTCAAACACGGCTAACTGTACGGTTTTCATTGGGAGGCTAGACAAGAAGGTAACACGCAACATGGTTGAATCCGCGTTCGGAAAAATTGGTCCCTTACCCGAAATCAAATTTTGGCCATCAAGAAAGATATTCCTTCGTTACCTATTGTGAAGATTTTATTGCAAAGAGAGCTGTCAATGATTTTAATGGTTCCAAGATTTTCGGAAAACCTATCTTTGTTGGTTGGCCGAAAGGAAGAAAGAATGGAGGATCATGTCGATCGTGGCCTTCTTCGAGTCCTAAACTTAGATTCAAGATTAGGCAAAACAGTTTGATCTTGAAACAGGTTCAACTTGCTGTAATTTTAATTGATTGGGTTCCTTTGGTGGAGACGAAGATATCAAGCTTCTTAATTTCGTGTAGAGCTCACGTGGCGCATATTTGTAAGTTCGGTCATTAAGGTTGTATTTGGATTTGTTTAGACGTTAATAGCTACAACTTAGTCAATACTATTTCGTCCGATTTTGTGGTGATCTCCCCACTTTCGGAAGTAGCTAATACCTTTCATCGGTATGCTTGGATCGAAATTTTGGGGATCCGGTCACTTGCGGTTCGAAAGAATCCGCTTCGACCGTTGCAAATTTATTTGGTGAAGTCATTGAGATTGCTACCAATTCATCTACTTTAGGGAGTGTTGGATCCCTTTTTGCATTTATCAAATCGAATAATGCGAAACACATTCACGACTCGGTTGAAGTCGATTTAGAAGTCGAAGATGTGATTTGTGTGAGGTGTAATGTTTGGGTTAACATGGTATCGAATTTAAACGTGTTGAATCGAGTATTTAACGATGTTTCCGATAAGAAATTGATGGAGTCCACCAATCGTTTTGTTTTGGAGACGTGTTCTTCCACTCTGAACTGCACAAAATCAAATGTTGGAATCGATTATTTGGAAAAACAAAACCCTTCGATGTGTTCTGTTCAAGCTGCTGCAGCGTTAAAAAGTGATCTGATTAATTCGAGTGACTGCACTATCGGGAACAAAGTCAGCGGGAAGCAGTTTCTGGTTGAAGATACGATCCAATGCAGATCACCTTTGCTGTTTGGTTCTTTACAGGATGGGGATATTCACGTTAAAGGCGATGGTGTTAACCAAGGATCAATTGGTTTTACTGTTAATGGATCGAAGAGCATTGGGCCATATAGGGTTGTTGAGGTCGATGTTGGGGTGGGTAACAGAACGGCAAGTGATGATAGTAAAGGTGTGGACAGAAGGCTGGATTTGGTGTTGACGGGCCTGGGTTTGGGCCCGTGAAGGGCTGTGCGAATGCAACTGTCAACAGGGACACGTCGCTATTGAACAAGGACGTGGGCTGCATTCATGTTGCTGATGTTGGGCCGTTTTCTGGGTCCGGGCTGGGTTCTACTAGTGTCAGTTCGGAACCAAACGAGGATGATGTCACTTCTGCGGTAAGATTAGAAAGATTGAAGAGTGAGAAGAAGAAAAAGAAAGAAGAAATCAAGGCTAGTCATAATGAAGAAAAGTTTGTAGATAGGCCTTTGCCGGTTTTATTTGGACGAAAGAGAAGAATATATTGCGATTGCGAGGCCCCTTCGTGCGAAGGCTTTTGTAGATCGTGGTACGTTTTGAATAGGAATGTTTCGAAAACTCAACTTGGCGACGTGAAAATTGAAATCGACAAAGAAGGCGAATGAAGCCTCCACTTCGTGTTCTTTTAAGCTAAAAGATCACTTTGAAGACTTAGATTACGGGGATGCTTTGTTCTTTTAAGCTAAAAGATCACTTTGAAGACTTAGATTATGGGGATGCTATTCAAAAGTTGTTCTTAAGTTCGAAGGATGTTAAGAAGGATGGTTCAAAGGATATGGGTCTTGAATCATCGTCAAAGGCTTTTTTCCAAAGACTAGCGGATCAAGGTCGAATCCCACCTTCATCGGGTACATTGATTAGTGACGGTACCTCAAAAGTTCTCTCTTTCAAGATCGAAAACCGTTCCGGAAAAGATTTTCGGCGGGAGATCATCGACGGTAAAATGATCAAGGTTGACCCTTAGTTAGCGTCTCCAAGCGTTGGTTGTATTTGTCTAGGCTTTTTAGGTTAGTATGGTTTGATTCTTACATTGCCCCATTCATGTTGGGTTCTTTTGTTTAGTTTTGGCCCATCGTGTACGGTTTTGTTTTAGGTGATAGTTGTTTTGTAGTACCGCTTTCTAGGTACGAGCCTCATCGGGTTTCTCCTTTGTTGCCTTCGTTGAAGACGTTTTCTTTTCGAAGACGTTTTCCGTTATTTATGTAAGTTACGTTTTTTTGCCAAAAAAATAAGTACACACTAAACAAGATGCATTGCACCTACCAGATACTGGTCTTAGAACGACCAGTAGCAGAGCTAAGCTTGCTAATCTAGAGTTTGAAGCAGTAAATAATCTAAAGTACACAACTCATATGTCAATCTGACTCGAAAGAAGTCATCAAATTAAAAGACAGAGACGACTTACTGCTTTGGCAACTATCTCTGTATTTGAGTGTACAACAACCTCAGTTTCAAAAAGTACCCAAGCCCATTTATCGCTTTTTTCTTCATCGGCTATGTATGGGAGACCTGGCTTTTGGTATCTAGATGCCTCTTTCCAGGTTTTACCCCCGTCAGTTGATATATCAACACGCTCAATTCCACGCCCGCCTCCTGAAACTGCATATCCTTTTATAGTTATCTGCAGAAAATGTTTTACAAAGTAAGCTCATATTTAAAGGTGGGAAAATGGGCAGGTTGGGTATCATGTCAAAACATGTTTCGGTTGAACCAGTCAACTTCCTAGTATGCGATGAACAGTGTTGACTTGGGTTGCCCTGAAAACCTTTTTTGTCCAATTTTTTGAAATTGGTACACATAATTAACACCCTAAGTTCTATTACGACCACCATTCTATTACAATAATAATCTATTATTTCTAAAATAAAGTGATTTCGACTTAAGGAGCTAGTATGCATGATAACGACACTAAAACTCTAGAGTTTAGACCTATTTCACCCAATTCCATTTTAGCTAAATTTATTTACTTAAACCATGTGACTAACTTAGATATAATACATTGTTGGAAATTGACCCATATGGGTCAAAAATGCCAGATCGACTCATATATAGCATTTTGCTATTTGGTATAAATATTTAGAAAGAAACTTCTACCAAACATTGCAAGTAATAATTCTTCGGAGGATGAAAATAGTTTTATGAAATCGAACTGTTATCACTACAAACTATAAAGTTACAAAACTTGTTATTTGATATGCTTATATGAGTTAAGAATGATAGAGAACAAATAAAAATGCATTTTAATGTGTACTGAGATTCACAAAAGCAGGTGTTAAATGTTTCTTTCCGTGCTAAGTACAGGATGCCAGACAAACTAGTGCCTCTTTTAACTCTCTTCTTTAATCTGTAACACATTAGAGAATATAAAAGGTGCAATTATAGATTGTCTACTAACCTTTCCGTTCAACCCAACATTCATGTCCTCCAAGGAGCATATTGCACTCTGCAAATAAGCACACCATAATGAGTTAAATAATTATAAACTCAACTTTTGCTATCATTTATATAATTAGTAGTGGTATATATCCTTCTTGACATCCACCTAACCAGAAAGACCACACAATTCAAACACTGGAACCAAGGTGAACTGCTATAAATATTGCGGTAATCAAGTAACAACTGAGGAAGTTATTAGTACCTGGACAGGGAAATCCATTTGCGGTCTTCTCGTAGACCAATCAATGTTGTCCCAATTTACAGAAGGTGGAAACATTTTGTAGTCTTTTTGCATAAAGAATCCCTGACAAGTAGCAATACGCCACGGTCTTAAGATAGAAGAATTGGAGCCTACAATTTTAATAGTTAACAAGAAAAATATCAAACTAACCTGGCAAACTTGGGAGTCGATATTGATGCTATCCAGCCATTTCACAGAACGAGCACCAATAACACCTGGGACAACTACTCTTAATGGATACCCATGATCCCTGTTAAGAGTCTTTTACAGTTTTACAAACCAGTAAGTAAAAGTACACATCTGATGGGTTCAAAATAAACATAAATTTTCAATTTATAATTCCATAAAATCCCTCATGTAAAAGATTGCATGCAGATTGAACTTCGTTGTACCTCTCCATTCATTTCATAAGCAAGCAAAACATCAGCTTCGGGGTTTGTTGCCTGACTTAATGGAATCGATGCCTTGTAAGGACCACCATTCTCCTCCTACAGTCAAGCAAGAAACGGTGAATAAAGTAAGTCACGATCAACAAACGACATTATTAGATTGAACAAACGAATACAAACCTTACACCTGTCAACGCTCACAAATTCAACATGTTTTCCACCCGACGGTGTGGTATTTGTAAATTTGTGTATACCAACTAGTTCAAGTACATCTGCAAGTTTTGCTCCACCCCAAATTGCTGACATGATCACAAGCAACAATTGCAAGATAAATTTTATGTTACTCACTGATTCTGGTAGAACTTTGATACTACTTTGCATATGTATAAAAACATTTAATAAATTGCCAAGCTGAAGAAGAAGCAGAATAATTTAACTCATGATAATACAAGAAATTTGTTGGTCATTGCCAACCAGAAAAAAAAAAATAATAAAAAAAAAATAAATAAATAAAAAAATTAAGAACAAGACCGAAGTCCTCAATCACTGAAAAATGGTACGAACGGCATTGAGTTGTCCGTACAAAGGTCTTTTTAATACGTACTACTTCCCAAATAAACTCATCCATCTAACTAACAATTCTACAATTAAATTGGTTCTTATTTAGAAAGGTTTGGAATATTCTAAACTGTAAGATGATGATGGTGGGCCCAAATACGAATGAACAACAACTTAGAAATTGTGGGACTAAAGACAAACCATTTCCTAAGGCGGCACAATCCCACCCAACTCCTCTTACAGTTCTGGTTTTGCTCATTGCAGTTCTTCTATTTCCAGCACACTGCATAAGGCAATGCAGTGGTATCAGTTATATAAAATGAAAAACTAAAGATAGTTTGTGATACAAACACCCTGTTACTTAAGGTTTGTCAGGTCAATAATATAACACCTCTTTTAGCAGATATGAAGCTAACCTGTAAAGTAGCAGTTACAGTATATTTTGGAAGACTCCTGTATATCAAAGAACAAAATGAGTTTTCTAAAGTATAATATGTGGGAAACATTACAGCATATCTAAACAAAAATAAAGAAGAAAAAGAAAAGAGAGTATTACTCACATAATATCTTTCATAAAAAGCTCTTTTGGTTTCTCAATTAGCCCATTGAAAGACACACTATATCTGTTATGGAAAATAGATGATAACAGTCAGTTAAAGCAATTTAACTTATCTTGTAATCAACAAGTTACTATTAAATATGTCGAGATTGAAAGTAACATGCTTCGGGACCTCTCTATGTCATCAACAACAGGTATTGGTCCATGGCTTCTCTTGTAGAAGAAATCAGTAGGAGTCACATAAGAAGAAACCAAAGCTTTACGTGGTGGCTCGGCATTAAAGGGTTGCTGTACGATATATGACCAATCCAAAAAGTACTTATCAGATTAGAATACACATGAATAGAAGTTAATATCGACACAGTGTCGGTTAATAAAGCTCAAGTTAAATTCGAAAAGTAGAATATTTGATTAAAATAATTATGCATTTCAAAAACCACAGGCCACTCTCCTAATATGATTTTTACATTCATCAAGTCACAATTTCCGGATAACCTCACATGTGCGACAATAGACCTATACGAAACAACATAGTTCACCTGATAATTGGATATCATCTCTGTTTTTAAGGTCAAATTCAGTAGTTCTCAAACTCAAATTGATTCAGACCTCTGAAGTTGCTCCATATAACGTATAACAAATTTTGATTAACCATAAGCCATCAAAGTTCTATCAGTGTATCGGTGATATAACTTATATCGATCTGAAAGTATATTATATACCTAGGAGCTAGCATTAGCATATATCTTAAGTGTAAACTAACTGAATTGTAACAAACGCGAGCGTATAAGAACAAAAAATATGATCTGTTATTCGTTTTCTATCCAATCATGATAATGATCAAATATACAGCATAAGCATGACGAATTATACAGAAACGAGTACACATATCACATAACTGATAACCTATAACTACAGAACTCAGTTATAATTACATATACGGAGTAGAATCATAGGGTTTTGGATTGTAATTTCGTGCTTATGATTTTGCTTGAGAATTAACGCAATAAACAAAATCAGATAGATAATTTAGCTTGCCTTAGCGTTGATTTTGAGAGCAGGATGACGTGGCGGTTCTTCTGAATAGTTAGATGGTGCTCTGAGTCCAGGCATTTTTTATATAATTAATTCCTTCAATGCTTTCTGATGTGTTTAAGGATGTGAAAGATGGTGATGAGCAATTAGAAGGTAATGGACAAACGAAGTGCGTAACAGTCACCGATGAATGTGGAATCTAGCAATATTCGAATAAGGTTATTGGACGGTCCAGATATGTTTTTAAAAAAAGGACGGTCAGATGAGTGACTGTCAGATAGATGTGGTGACAGTGACGTTACTTTAGAGTTGGGATGAGGTATTGCACTTTGGTAGCCACGGAGAATGGTATGGCAGCTTCTTCATTATGTGGGCTTGCGTATGGGTGCGTTTGGACGCGAGTGAACTGTTTTCCCTTTTCGACCAAGGTTATTTTTTTTCTTTAAAGGCACTTTAACATTAACAATTACTCCGTATAATAGATAAAAATAAAAATTACAGTAATATAATTAGTTAATGAGTTACTATTACTAAAGGTAGTGATATATCTACTTGTAAATTTGATAAATTCAATTACACTCATGCATTAAGTTGTTGTACTGTACAACCCAGTAAACATGATTGTGGTTGATTTATCAAAATTAAAAATTGAAATATTACCACCCTAATAGTAATAATTGACGGGAAAAGACTGGATATAAGACTATTAAAAATAACGTTAACTAGAAATAAAGTGATCCTGCTCTCGCTCTCTGTACAAACTTTTGCTCTCCTCCTCTTCTATCTTGAAAAACCCTATATCTATACTTATGATGCCTCCGTCAACCATTTCTGCTGCCTACTACTCTCTTCCTTTCGTTTTGTTTGTCCGGTGAGTCTCTCTTTTGTTTTCCTTCGTTAAACTAGCCTCGGCGCCGCTTTTCGGCCTCCGGCATCTCGCAGGAGGTCCGGTGTGTCCTTCTTTTCCGTTTTTTCCTTTCTACACGCTGATCGTCATGGTGGACGCTTTTCTCGGACTTTCAAATTCTCCGCCGTATCCTATCCTCCCAGATACGGTGGCACGCAGCAGTGCAATCGGTTTTCCTTTACACTCTGTTTCCGACGTTGGGTTCAGGTTATTTTCCTAGTGAAAGCATTTTATACTAATAACTTTTACAATTTCACCCAGATTCATAAATTTTCAAAATTCAAAACATCGCCATCCATTATTCAAACTCATACTCATAAAACTTGAATTTTAAATTATTAAAGACCGGTACACATCAGCAGATCCAACTAAAACCTAACTCTCGTTCAACATCATATTACATCAACAACAACAAATTTGAAGTGTTTGATCTCGTGTTCTTCGTTTAACAGAAAACGCATTCGATTTGAGCTTCAGATCGATCTGGAATGCTACAACAAAAAGTAAAAATGTAGAGTTGTAAGAATAACATCGTGAAGGTGTCTACAAATTCTCATATCTCAACTCGCAAAATCAAGGAAGAATTTTGAGGTCAAAGTCTATGAGAAAAAGTCAACTGTTTTGATTTGGATCAAATTCGAGAGATACATGATGTTACAGGATGATAATTTTCGAAGCTTGTGTTATTGATTTGGAACATATTTCATGAAGGAATCGAAGAGTAAAACTGTCCAAAAATCAAAATCAATTTTCATCTTCATCTTCAACAAAAACGTCCATGTTCATCATCGATTTTTGATTTTGGTTGTTGCTGCAGTCCTTAAACATCGTTGTGTTAAATGCACTTCATGTAGCAGTTGGTATATCTATAAATAATCAAGAAATGTTTAAATATTTGTTGGAAAAGTTACCAGAAAGAACAAATTTATGAAATGTGTGAAATTCAAATAGAAGCACATTACTTCATGTTGTTGCTGAAATTTTGGTTCAAAGAAATCCAGATATGATATGTTATTGACTGAGGAAAACAGAAGTCACACCCCACTAGCCATATCTCTTTCTAATATGCGTACCGAAACGTCTAATTGTATGTTGGATTACATCAAATATGACGAAGAAGAATCGAGAAAGTACGATACTCTGTTTATCAGGCCCAAGTTAAATGAAATAGATGAAGTTAGATGAATTTTATTTGGGTTTATTGTGAAGTATTTAAAAATTGTGGTTTATAATTTGGGAGATGTTGGATGAGTTCAAGATGATTAAAATGGAGGTGAATAAAGATAAATTAAATTGAAGATGGAGATAAGGGTGAAAAGATAAATTTATCCTCACATGAAAACGGAATAATCTAACAGAAGTTAGACGGAGGGATGCTAATTGCAAATTTTTTCAAAACAAAGGATTTTAAAGGAGAAAAAATTCAAAGAACGATGTTAGCAATCATCATAATCATTAATCATTAATCATTAATCATTAATCATTAATCATTAATCATTAATCTCTATAAATCACCACACTAAATCGAACACGTGGCGCAACCAGATTCATCCTCGACAAATTCTTTTTTCTCATAATTTTGAATTAAAAAATCACTAATTATAATATTCACCTTAATTAGGGTTACGGTTTTCATTTGATTTTCACGCATCAGTTATCATCGTCATCCATCATCGACGGTTAATCACCTTATTTTTCACCGATCACTTATAATCCATCACCATACATCATTTGATTTTCATCAACTCCTCATGATTCCTTATCGTCATCTTCATTTTCCCAGATATCACTAGATGATTCAAACATAATCACTTTCTGTTTAAATTCGTTTTCTCATCGGAAATCACGAACAACAAAGGACCAGACATCAGTTCAATTGAAGTATTGTTTGTTTTTGAATTGATTTTGATTTAAGCCTTACATTTATCTCTTTGATTTCGATATATGATCGAATGTATTAGAATTGGATGAGTTTTTATTGTTTTTGAATTGATTTTCATTAGTAGGTTTATCTCTTTGATTTTGAATAGAAAGTCTTAGCAAGGATAAACAAGGAACTAAAGGTAGTTTTAGGGTTACTAACAAACAAACAGGTTATTCGCAAAGAGATAAATGCATCAAATTCTAACAGGTTATTCTCAAAATTGAAGCTTAAGTTAATTATGCCACTAATTAAGTTTTTCAAATCAATGGCTTTCGTATCCAGTTGTCAGATGAACTTCTTAATTATAAGCTTAAGAGGTTTGGTTATCCGTTTTCTGTTACCAGAAAATTACGCATAATCAACATCTTCGTAATCGATGCGTTTGATTTTGGGTTTCATCTATCTTTATTTGTTGCTGTCATGATTTGGATTCTATGCCAGCCACTCTAATCTGATAATCAATCTTCGATGTATATTACGTTTTCATTGTTCATGATGTGCGAAAAGTGGTATATGAATTGTTGTATGGAAAATACTGTAGTGACCCGAACTTTTCCATGTTTATATATATATTAAATGAAATTGTTATTTACATGATTAAGTGTTTCCAACATGTTAAGCAATTAAACTTGTTAAGACTTGATTAATTGAAATAGGTTTCATATAGACAATTGACCACCCAAGTTGACCGGTGATTCACGAACGTTAAAACTTGTAAAAACTATACGATGACATATATATGGTTATATATATAGTTAACATGATTTTATTATAAGCAAGGTTGTAAAAGTCACGAGTCGGGGACGCATCGGTCTAGACCTAAAAAGGACGCGTCGGCCGAGTCGGTGACGCGTCGGTGACGCGTCGATCGTTGACCAACGTTGACTTTATGAATAATTTTTTAAATATATATTTATATATATAAAATAGTTGATTATGTACCATAAATTTCTTAAATAAAAACTTGAATTTAAAAACAATCGAACTTCAAATTAAATTAATATTACCGAGTACATAATCAGTAAGGACACAGAGAAAAGAGTGACCCAAAAAATCAAAACAAACCCTAATTTTAAAACATATTAGATCTTGCCGAAAATTTGACTGATTTTGACCAACTTTGACCGTCTTTGACAGACTTTGACCGAACTTTTAGCTTTGACCGTCTTTTGAGTCGTTTTTAGAAAAAACGGGACGGAGAACCCAAAAAAACGACGCATCAGCTGACGCGTCGGCCAAGTCGGCCGACTTTTACAACACTGATTATAAGTATGTATCTCATTAGGTATTTTAACAATGAGTTATATACATAAAAATGAGACTATTAATTTAAGAAACTCGAAAACGATATATATAACGATTATCGTTATAACAACGTCTTACTAGGTACATATGAATCATATTAAGATATTGATACACTTGGTTAATTATGTTAAATTATAAGTAAATATATTATTAAGTGTATTAACAATGAAATACATATGTAAAAACAAGACTACTAACTTAATGATTTCGAAACGAGACATATATGTAACGATTATCGTTGTAACGACATTTAACTGTATATATATCATACTAAGATATATTATATATCATAATATCATGATAATATAACAATTTAACATCTCATTTGTTATAATAAACAATGGGTCAACAACATTCAACAAGATCGTTAACCTAAAGGTTTCAAAACAACATTTACATGTAACGACTAACGATGACTTAACGACTCAGTTAAAATGTATATACATGTAGTGTTTTAATATGTATTCATACACTTTTTAAAGACTTCAAGACACTTATCAAAATACTTCTACTTAACAAAAATGCTTACAATTACATCCTCGTTCAGTTTCATCAACAATTCTACTCGTATGCACCCGTATTTGTACTCGTACAATACACAGCTTTTAGATGTATGTACTATTAGTATATACACTCTAATGATCAGCTCTTAGCAGCCCATGTGAGTCACCTAACATATGTGGGAACCATCATTTGGCAACTAGCATGAAATATCTCATAAAATTACAAAAATATGAGTAATCATTCATGACTTATTTACATGAAAACAAAATTACATATCCTTTATATCTAATCCATACAACAACGACCAAAAACACCTACAAACACTTTCATTCTTCAATTTTCTTCATCTAATTGATCTCTCTCAAGTTCTATCTTCAAGTTCTAAGTGTTCTTCATAAATTCCAAAAGTTCTAGTTTCATAAAATCAAGAATACTTCCAAGATTGCAAGTTTACTTCCAAGTTTTCTAAATCCATTCCAAGTAATCATCCAAGATCAAGAAACCTTTGTTAATTACAGTAGGTTATCTTTCTAATACAAGGTAATAATCATATTCAAACTTTAATTCAATTTCTATAACTATAACAATCTTATTTCGAGTGGAAATCTTACTTGAAATTGTTTTCGTGTCATGATTCTGCTTCAAGAACTTTCAAGCCATCCAAGGATCCTTTGAAGCTAGATCTATTTTTCTCATTTCCAGTAGGTTTATCCAAGGAACTTGAGGTAGTAATGGTGTTCATAACATCATTCGATTCATACATATAAAGCTATCTTATTCGAAGGTTTAAACTTGTAATCACTAGAACATAGTTTAGTTAATTCTAAACTTGTTCGCAAATAAAAGTTAATCCTTCTAACTTGACTTTTAAAATCAACTAAACACATGTTCTATATCTATATGATATGCTAAATTAATGATTTAAAACCTGAAAACACGAAAAACACCGTAAAACCGGATTTACGCCGTCGTAGTAACACCGCGGGCTGTTTTGGGTTAGTTAATTAAAAACTATGATAAACTTTGATTTAAAAGTTGTTATTCTGGGAAAATGATTTTTATTATGAACATGAAACTATATCCAAAAATTATGGTTAAACTCAAAGTGGAAGTATGTTTTCTAAAATGGTCATCTAGACGTCGTTCTTTCGACTGAAATGACTACCTTTACAAAGACGACTTGTAACTTATTTTTACGAATATAAACCTATACTTTTTCTATTTATATTCATAAAATAGAGTTCAATATGAAACCATAGCAATTTGATTCACTCAAAACGGATTTAAAATGAAGAAGTTATGGGTAAAACAAGATTGGATAATTTTTCTCATTTTAGCTACGTGAAAATTGGTAACAAATCTATTCCAACCATAACTTAATCAACTTGTATTGTATATTATGTAATCTTGAGATACCATAGACACGTATACAATGTTTCGACCTATCATGTCGACACATTTATATATATTTCGGAACAACCATAGACACTCTATATGTGAATGTTGGAGTTAGCTATACAGGGTTGAGGTTGATTCCAAAATATATATAGTTTGAGTTGTGATCAATACTGAGATACGTATACACTGGGTCGTGGATTGATTCAAGATAATATTTATTGATTTATTTCTGTACATCTAACTGTGGACAACTAGTTGTAGGTTACTAACGAGGACAGCTGACTTAATAAACTTAAAACATCAAAATATATTAAAAGTGTTGTAAATATAGTTTGAACATACTTTGATATATATATGTATATATTGTTATAGGTTC